>NC_088400.1:38311729-38331729 GCF_034236695.1 Oncorhynchus nerka
TGTGGGGCTAAATGTCAGGTGGGTCACGGTACACACAAAGAAGCAACGTGAAAAAAGCCCTGCCAACAAACATGTTTATTATGTACTGTATAAACACATAGTGACACCCCACCGTATCCTCCGCCTATTTATAAATCCTATGCGCCCCTAGGTTTCAATGTGCCTTTTAAATGTGTATATTCATAAATTGGTCTTGCTATGAGCTCATAATATAACTGCTTGCTAAAAGAGAGCGACTACTGTAAGTCTCAGTATTTTTCTAGAAAATATTTTTTTTCTTCCCCATCTGAGGAAAAAGAGTGGGCTACAAACCAGATGAAAGGAGCTGTGTGGGTTGAAATGACTCGGAGGTACAACTGTGCTCTTTTGCTTTAGTAAAGACCCCCTGAAAGTAATACTGTGTTTAAGAACTGCTTGATTTACCTTGCTGCTAACACAATTCCAGGCTCAGGAACGCAGGCAGGCTATACCTGCTGCTGTTTAATCCCATCTAGATGAGCTGTGCGGTGAATGAGAGTCTGATTAGCAATGCATGGGACCTACTCTGAAATGACCCCCACTGTTGGTTCTGCTGACGACGCAGGCTCTGTCTGAGAGGATGGATGAGCGAGAGAGGAGAGAGAGGGAGAAGCAGAAAGAGTGGAGAGAGAGAGAGAGAGAGAGAGAGAGAGGGAAAAGAGAGTGGTGGCGATATGTAGGAAGAGATTGAAATATAAAGGGGTAGATTGACAGGAGAGGCAAAGAAAGAAAAAAATGGAGAAGTAGAAAGACAGCGTATAAACAATGGAGGTGAAAGAGAAAGTATGTGTTGACATCATTACCCTAAAGCACCCTGAAAATTACCCTCCATATAGCTTTGGCGGCATAAAATCCCTTTAATACGAAGGCCTCCCTACACGGGAGTACTGCACTAGAGATCAGCGGGGAAATAGCACTGGCCAACTCCGAATGAACCCAGTTTTCACTCTGTTTTTCACTGCTCTGTCATAACACAAATCCATGCTGTAACAGCCACTTCTGTGTTGTTCAAAGGCTACCTCTCGTTGTGTGTGGCAGTGGCATCGTTAAAACCCAAAGCTTTATAACCTTGTTCAGACGTATTACATGCTAAAACTGGATTTGCAGTGTCTATGACAAATCAGCGATAGATGTGACCAACTTTTGGGAAGGAATCAGATTTTTCTCTTTTAAAGAAACGAAATGCCGGGGGGAAATAAGGCTATTAGCCAGCACATATTTCATATTTTGCCGTACGTAAGCCTCTTAGTGTATAGAGAGAGACGCACCTAGGATGCCAGGCAGACCTCTCCCAGGCAGATAATCCAGCTCCCTTAAGTAATCGCCTGTTAGGTGATCAAACGGATGAGGAACCTGCGAATAAGAAAATGTAAGAGCTGCAAATCCACAGGAACAAATCTCATTAAGTTAAAACCTCTGACTCTACTGGCAATATTGTCTTATTTACTGACTTCTGAGAAACGTTGATGTCACACGTTCCCCTATAAGACAAAATATAGCTCATCAACAGGTTGGTTTCTTTGCTGTTCAACTTCTCCCCTGCTGTCTAACACATACGTCTGTGCATTAGTCTTTGGAGAACGAAACATCAGTGGGAGAATTCACAGAACAATTTGTTTCATTTACACCCTGGGAATATAGTTTCTCCCACGTCCAACATGAATTCAAAGGGACATGTGGTATAATATCAAGCTGAAAATGATCAATTGGATCAAATCAGTTGGTTGTTGACACTTTTTCAACCAAGGCAAAGTTGGAATCGGAAGGTGTGAGGAAAACATAATTATATAATTGGCTATGTTCTGTAGAACAGTTAGACCTGATGAAAAAAAAACCTGACTGATTAGAATAGCAGGAGACTGAGGAGGAACTATTCATATGGTAATTAAAACAAGCCCTGGGGCCTTTACCCTCCCTCTGACATCACGTCCTGTGTTGCGTTGAATACGACCCCCCCCCCCCATCCACTTCCTGTAGAGCTCTCGAGGGTGGCCCTGCAGACTAGTAGATGGTTAAACACAAGGCAGAACATGTTCAATCCTCTAAGAAATAAACCTACCTGCAGCCAATCCAAAGCTATAAGCTATAATATTAATTTGTTGAAACATCCCTGTAGGATATGAGTTCTGATCATCATCCAAGTGACTGATTTCATCACAAAATGTTTGTTTTTTTTAAACACAAAAAAAACAATCTCATACTATATTTTTTCAAACCTGTCTATTTTTTCCTCTCTGGATACTCGGTTATGATCACAGAATCCCAATCATTGAGTTTCTCATAAAACAAAGTGTGTTCTCCAACTGAATGGACAGTGAAATGTGTCAATTTTCAACTAAGAACGGGACATAAAAATACCTAGCTCCAATGTCTCCCTCCCTCCTTCCCTCTCTTGTGCACCTCTTCCTCCTGATTTGTTACAGTATGAATAGCTATGTTAAATAGCTGTTGGCGACATTCCCCTCTCACCTCTGCCCTGCGCCGCGCTGCACCGAGCCCAGCCTCTTAACATGCTGTAATTCTGGAATGGATTTAGCTGCTTGTTTGGGCTGAGAGAAAGGTCTCCTGTCAGTCAGGGGCTGGGGGAATGCTGTGCTGTGGTCAGGACAGCTCTAAATCTAATTACCATATAAATGCCATTGACAGAGGGGTCTAGGGGTCTAGAGGCGGACTGCATGGGGAGGTGAGACTAGGGCCTCAGCGCCCAAGGAAAAACGGGGGTACCCTTGGTTTCATGGCTATTCACTTGATCAACCGTGCCGCTAGCCTGTGTTTATGAGTGTGTATGCCTGGTTTCATGGCTGTTTCTCAGATCAAGCCCTACCGCTGTAAGGGATATGGAGAGATTAGGGGGGGAGGGGGGGGTTCTCAAGATGTGGTAGAGTCTGAACTCAGGACCCCCAGGGCTATTCATGACACGTATACATTAAGACCCAGGTCCATGTGAAACACAGCCGCTGCCTGCTGTATTAGCGCATCAGATGCAAACAACCAAACAGGCACATTTAGCAGGTTTAATAGCGTACATTTAATGGCTAATGATAACCATTAAATCTGTCATATTTCCCATTTTTGGGGAAATATGTGTAAATAAAGGTTTATATTTGTCCAAGCAATGAACGTTACGTTTGAAATTATAATATTGCATATAAGTACTTCAAATTCAAGTAGGAATAGTGGATGGTGGTAGATTAGAGAATTCAGAGCTGTTCGATAAGGAAATGCACTCAGTAGCAACACAGTACAATTAGCTACCAGAGCAATTGAATCGCATTATCCACATCGTGGGCAGACATCAAATGTGGATGTCTGGATGTGAAATGTGATCATATGGCCTAGAAAGAAAGATAATACAAAAGTGAGGCTGCTCATCATGATCACAACACAATTCTATTGTCCAGTTTCTCAGCTCTTGTAATTATTCCTACAGTATTGTCCTTCGGCTTGTCGCTCTATGAATGCATTCATATGGTTACTGTCGCTGTATTGTCGCAACGAGTCAGGAATCAAATGCAAAAAGGAAACAATGTCTTCTCCTTTGCAAATGGATTGTATTTCTCCTCTCCAGCCATATCCAGCCTTGTCTTTCTGCTACAGAGAATATGGTTTGTTTGTTCGGTAACAAAGCTCGACCTGTCTAGTAACACATTCCAATCTGCAGTCTATAAAAAAAAAAATATACACATACAGTATAAAAACAAACATGGGAACATCAAGCATGAAACGGAACTGAGGCAACAGACAGAGAGAGAGAGAGAGAGAGAGAGAGAGAGAGAGAGAGAGAGAGAGAGAGAGAGAGAGAGAGAGAGAGAGACAGACAGATCGAGAGAGAGAGAGAGAGAGAGAGAGAGAGAGAGAGAGAGAGAGAGAGAGAGCAGGCTGCCAAGTGCCTCAGTATTGTCCAGATCTTTCAGAGGGGTGAGACAGAGCTCCAAGGATCTTCCAGGGGTCTTTCACTTGTCCTCATGCCCTGCAGTGTTCCCACGGCCATGTCTATCTCTAGCTTACAATCTAACAACCCCCTTTCTCTCAATGTATCCAAACACTGTTTCTGTTTCGGATCACTCCCGCCATTCCGGGTTCTTTCCTTGGAAGTGCAGCGCCCCAAAAGGAGATGCCAGTAATCCAATCAGAGACACTTGACTGGTAGAGCTAATTATGACTGGAGACCGTTGTTCCCCTGGTGAGTACCAATCTCTAGGTACAGTGAACCAACACCACAGACATCTGGAAAAACAGTTTGGCTGTTCCTCTCTGTTTCTCAGCGACTATGGGAATGCTAATAACTACCAATTAATCCACTCTATCACAGAGTCGTTACTTTCTTTAAAGGTCTGGCTTCTTTTATGCACTGGAGAATGGCCTCAAACCTTTGAGGAACTTTGTTCTGAAAGCCGTCTGAATTTCACACAATGAAGCACTAGCTATTCAGATCAGGGAAGGAATCCTTTTGGATGGACAATAGTTTTTCTCTAATTATGCGTGGGCACACACACACACACACACACACACACACACACACACACACACACACACACACAAACCCCGTACAGTATATCCCTCGTTAAAGCGGTGGGAGTTGGTGAAGCGTTCTAAGAGGATTGGGACTCAGATAGCAGTTTATTAGTTTGTCTGTATGGAGCTGGGTACTGCTGCCTTACAACAGCTCAACAGGATTTCCATGGCACTTGACTGCATAGCTGGTGACATATGGGCTTTAGTATACCCTGAGAGAGAGACCCACCCCCCGCTGCTCTTTGTGTGTTTTCAACATGGGGATTTACCACCACGGGACAATTTAAATCTCTATTCTGAAGTGTGAGAGCACTTCACATAGTGCATACCATTATAAACTCACTCTCTCCTTATCGCTCTCTGTCTCTCACTCTCCCACCTCCTCCCTCCCCCTCTCTTTCTCTGTCTCCCCCTTCTCTCTCTCTCTCTCTCTCTCTCTCTCTCTCTCTCTCTCTCTCTCTCCCTCTGTCTCTCTCTCTCTCCCACCTCCTCCCTCCTCCTCTCTTTCTCTGTCTCCCCCTTTCTCTCTCTCTCTCTCCCTCTGTCTCTCTCTCTCTCCCACCTCCTCCCTCCCCCTCTCTTTCTCTGTCTCCCCCTTTCTCTCTCTCTCTCTCCCTCTGTCTCTCTCTCTTTCTCCATCTCTCTTCCTGTCTCACCTTCACTGTATAGTGAAGAGAAAACAGTATATTACTGAGCATAGCCTTGGCTCTCTCTCTCTGCCTGGCCTTGCTGTTGTATCCTGTGTCTAGGGAAAGGATCTTCTGTAAAGCAGTGTGTAACTGAAGCAGCAGGGTCACTTCATATTTCCGTCATCCCGCTCTTGTCATCCCAGATACAATCCACAAAGTGCCTGTACCCCCCCCCCCCCCCCCGCACATACACACACACAGACAGACACACACACTCACACACACACAGACAGACAGAGAGAGAAGCTCAGGCTCTCAGGACATGCATCCCCTCAAACTCACCTACACACGTCTCTACTGGGTCTGATGTGCCAACCTCTCTTCACATCCTGCTCACCGCCACACACACACTCTCCCCCCATCCCTCTCTCCGCACCCCTCTCTTTGTCTGTGTGCATCTGTGTGATGGACGGTTACAGTCTGGTCGTCAGGAGAGCGAGACAGCGGACTGACATTTCCCATCTGTGTCCCTAAGCGTTGGACCTGCCCCCCCTTCCCCCCACCGCCCTACCTGTGGACGGTAACTTCACATCCTATCACATTCAACCATGACACAAGGCTTTCTCTTCTCCCTCTCCCTCTCCCTCCTTCTCTCGCTCTGCCCTGAAAGCTTCGTCTCTTGTTTCTTTTGTCTTTGTGACCAACTCACGTCTGCACTGCAGTTTTCATTGATCTCATTCATTAGCTGGTAACGGACAGAAAGGCAGGTTGTGAAGTGCTGCTTAGAGTCTGCTGGACTCTGCTGGACTCCATCACTAAATGGCTGACTGGGTGGGAATTGTAGGGGTTATTCGCCATTGCTAACCATCTGTATTACTTCTAAATTTCTTGACTCCACGGTCTCACTAAGTGCTGGAACCCTCCTGGCTAGGCTGCCAGGCCTGTTCTATGTTAACATGCTGATTACACGAAGGAGCAGCAGACAAGTCTCATCTGAGAAACACATACCAGAGTCCCTTACTATACTGTATCCAGTCTCTAGACTTGGGTAAAAAAAAAAGACAACTGAAAATAGAGATCTTTATGTCAGACGTGTCTCCTGACCTCCTCCACTGTTGCTGGTGACAGAAAGGATAGCGTCTTTTAAAACATTGAGAATACAATTGGCCAGGCCCAAGTTGATAAGGCATGAGTGTGTGAGACGGCTGCAGGGCCGTTTCCAGGCGTAAGTGGAATAAGTGGTTGCTTAGGGCCCCCAGACGTTTTATTTCTTTAGGAACTCAGATGGGGTGTCAACCTACCATTGAGAGTTAGAACAGTGGAATACACCGGGGGCAATTTCCAAATTTGATTGTGCATCAACAGTTTTTCTCCTGTTATGTCAGTCACTTACAGTCACTCATCTATCCATGTTAGCTAACCATTTTTAGATTGGTAGTTAGTCTAGCCAGCTGTCTAAACTTGCCCAGGAGCACTGACCTCCAGCGGGTCCCCATTGATTTTGTTAGTCATTCACACTCAGATATAATATTAACATGGCAGGAAATGTGCTTTTAAACTGCAAAAATGTCTCTCCACTTCATGGCAAAATGTGTAGAATTGCGGGAAAAGAACATGAAGGTATATTTTGTCATCTCTGATGTCAAGTGTTGTCCACTAAAATGGTTTGCTGCGAGGTGCCCCCCCCAACCAAATCTCGCTTAGGGCCCCCAAAAGGCTAGACCTGGCCCTGGTGCACTGCAGCGCAGCAGATGAAGAGGAGACTTTGACTCTAGGCAGAGCTGGATGGCAGGATGATGATCTGATGCAGAGCGACAGCTCCTCTGTCTGCAGGCCACGATACAAGCCCCTTTTGGAAAATTGACAACCGTAAAAGGTAGCAGGCATATCGCACTAATGAATGTGTGTGTGAGGTATGAGCGTGCTCGCGGGCCCATCTGTGTGTGTGTGTGTGTGTGCGCGCACGCGCGCGTGGTCTGCATGCCCTTCATGAGCGTCAGGATATGGCGAGACACCAGTGTGTCACAGTGCTGTCTGGGGAAGACTTGGAGGTCACGGCTGGTTTTACATCCTCACAACAGACAGCAGCATTCTCCTTCTGCCACCTCCTCTCTCCCTCACATACCACACACGCCACTGGCTGCGTTACACTGGAGGAGAAGCAGAGAGAGAGAGAGAGAGAGAGAGCGAGAGAGCGAGAGAGAGAGAGAGAGAGAGAGAGAGAGAGAGAGAGAGAGAGAGAGAGAGAGAGCGAGAGAGCGAGAGAGGGAGACATTGAATTATATAGAGTATATTTAATTACACACAGTATAAGTCCGTGTATGACCTCAGTCTTACCCTCTCCCACCTTCAGCACTACCATCATCATCATCATGGGTGTGCGGTTCGATAATAACTCAATCCCTGCTTTACTCACTGCCAAAACACTCCCACTGTGCCAAGAGGACTGTGTTGGTCTCCCATGCGCTACCATCATCACAGCATTACCACTGTAACCTCACAGCATCAGTACCATAGCTGTCTGTTAAAAGCTAGATGGATGCTAATAAAATAGTTTTTCTGTCCGTCGTCTTCCCGACTTTCACTCCTCTAGAGAGGAGCTTCCTGTAATGTTGTAACCACCAACATTTTCAATAAATGAATGCATCCTTATCAGTACTAATCTAACAATGAATTATCCGTACAGTGTTTCCTCTGGATGTAGTCCTCTCTCTCTCTCTCGCTATTTCTCATAAGCTTTTGCTTTCCGTACTCTGAGATATTGTGTAAAGATGCCGAAATGTTGAAGCCCCTAGTTCTCCGTGCCTGTGTTCTCCTGTTAGTGTTCATTCACTTCCAGGAGATAGACATGCAGTAGAGTATCCTGCACGTTCAACACCAACAAAACAGTCCAAATCCGCCGGGTCGCAGGTAGATTTACACGTTCTAATCTTTTAGGCCGAGCCCCTGTGGTTTCCAGCTTCTTCTTCAACGCGTCTTGTGTGCGTTGGCTCTCACGCATTCTAGCATGACTGGCTCTAGACAGGAGGGTTTTGATGTGAGAGCTCCCGCTGTACCGCCTGCGCTTTGCCGTTTACTCAGCACATAATCGTGTTACGATAGCGCCATGCGTGACCATATGACCCAGTCACACGCCAGCAGCACCACGGCCAGTCTCTAATCCCATACGCTGTTCATACTGCACTGACACAGCAAACTGACAGTATCATGCACACACACACACTCACACGGAAGTCTACGCACACACACACGCACACTCACTCTGGGCAGATCTTCAGCAGCATTTGGGTGGGTTAAAGTATCCCTGTTCTATTAAGATATTACATAGTCTGTATATGAATCAATATGTTTTATCTACTCAACGTACCGTGTTATAAATGGATGTAAAGTAAAACGTCTTTACCAGGGATATTACTGCAGACTTGTATTTCTCCAGTCGAATCACGTTTTGCATGCAATTTATGATGGGCTTTCAGGAAATTGCAGCGTATAGAATCTTATCACACTACACAGCACCTGAGTGAATGCATTTCTCCATGCAGTGGATTCCTCTCTTACTTCCCTACCTACATAAATATGCAAATAAAACTAATAAGAATGTCATAAACCAACATAGCAAGGTGTGGAGCTGACAGAATTTAAATGAGCCTGAAATGGAAGAAAAAAAAAGAAGTTTACATGTCGTCAATAACAAAGTATATGGACAGGAAGGTTATCAAATCGAACAAATCACAAGACACTGTCATGCGTGCACACACACACACACACACACACACACACACACACACACACACACACACACACACACACACACACACACACACACACACACACGCACACACACACACGCACACACACACACGCACACGCACACACACACACACGCACACACACACGCACACGCACACACACACACACACACTCATGCACACACACACACACACGTGCACACACACACGCACACACACACACACACGTACACACACGTACACACACACACACGTGCACACGCGCACACACACACACGTGCACACACACACGTGCACACACACACACACACACACACACACACACACACACACACACACATAAAACTACTGTAACAGAAGCAGATGTTGCATAGAGCTAATCCCAGTGATACCAACAATACACGATAAACACTATTAAAATGAGCACCGAGGTTAAGCCATTGTGATACCCTGTTTTGAGCTTGCGATTCTTTTTCATAAATCTATATGGCATGGGTTTAATAGATTGCGAGAGGGAGAGGAGTAGAGAGACAGAGAGCGAGCGAGCGAGAGACGGAAAGTTGAAGGTTGAGGTCTTCATACAGACAAAGCAGCTGTAAATCAGAAGTCACTCTTGTATGGATTAATATAACCTATCATCTGCATGGCCTGGGAAATAACAGGAGTCTTTTCATCTCTACTATAATCAGTACAGTCGTGTGTCTACAATATAAAGTCAGTAGCTGGGAGTGATTCCAGTCTCAGAAGTGCTCCACTGTCAGTTTGGTTTTCTGTCAGAACCCCAGGGGAGAGACACCCAATTAACAGAAGGAACAGCAGAACAACAACAACAACAGAACAGAAAGGAAACTAAATGGGACGGTTAAAGTGAAATAATCAAAGTTGCATGATCGTGGCTCTCCTCTCAGCCTGCGGGGCCTCCTGCCAGCCTGCGGGGCCTCCTGCCAGCCTCCCTTTCCTCCGTCCCTGATTTTGACACACGTCAGTTACCGCTTAAATGATTTAACAAGCAGCATCACGATCTGGCAAATATTTTCACAGTTATAAATGTGTAAATAGGCGTGTATGTTCGTTTTTGATTTGAATATCTTATTTGTGTCAAACATGATTACACTCGGTGCCAGCTACTTTTACCGTCACAAAAGATAGTGTTACATGCATCACAACATCATCTCTGATCTTCATGAATAAGCCACGATTTCTCTTATTCGTTTGTGAAGGGTTTATAAAGATCCCTTAACGGTAACGATGAAGAATTTTTTGATCAGGAAAGCTTCTGCAGAGTAACTAAAAAGTATTAAATTAATACCTGGATAATCCTGATAATCCTGAATAAACAGGCAGCAACAGTAACATCATCTTGAATATATAAGAGCCCTCTCACGTTATTACCTTTATGTTTTGTAGGAAAACGGGATGGCTTGATTCGTTGATTTAGGCGTGGCATACTCAAAATAGACATATCCTTCGCTCTGTTCTACAGTACTACATAAAAATAAAGCTGCAGTGGACAAAATTGATAAATGTAAGTTCTGAGCAAACATAACAAAACAAAGCAAAAATCAATGTCATCACTCTCAAAGATCCAAACCGCATTGATACATTTAAGTTCTGCGCAGACATAACAAAGCAAAAAAATCAATGTCATCACTCTCAAAGATCCAAACTGCATCTCATTCTGAGAACGCTCATTGTCTTCTCACATGATGTGATATTCATAACAGTTCTCTGCCTGGGTGTCCCATCCCCATGTTATGAGGCATGTATTGATCAGGAGAAGCTAAAGACTTAGAGTGCTGCGAAAAGTTTCCAAGCCACACTGTCGCTAATCTTCATTAGCTGCTAAAACTCTGTTAGCATTGATCTCTGAGCGCCCGTCCATCCCATCACTATGATCAATAATAATGAGATGTCAATCCCTACCATGCCAGTACGCCACCCCCTCCTTCTCCTTCCCGCACACTCTCTGAAGATCATTTCTCATATTGCTTTTCTTTCTCCTCTCTCGCGCTCCCGATAAGAAACACCGCTAGACAGGAGAAGAACAAACAGAGATACACTCTTTACAACTCCTCCATGAACCAATTGTCTATCAAATGCAACTCATTTTAACACAAACAATAAGCCTCTCAACAATGCCTTCGGGTTCATGTACTGTTGTTAGCTTTATAGCTTTAGCTTTAACAATGACCTAGGACTCCTCCGCTGCCAATATGTGTGAGGCTGAGACAACATCCACTCCCTGCTTGTGCATTATTAGACGAATCACAATCCAACGGGAAACCCATCATCATCATCATCATCAGCTTCCCGGGAACCCATGAAGAAAGCTCAGGATGCTGGGTAGTACGTGGGATTGAGGAGATAGCAGGTCTCTAGGCTACCTCCCAGCAGAAGGCTATGGTTTAAACTGCTAATGTCATTGGTCACTGTTACCGCGGGAGGGGGGTGGATTTACTCTCCCAGGGAGATCTAAGGACAATGTTCACGTGGGGCATTCGGAGAATGGGCTTTAAAATTAGATTGCGGTCACATGTCCAATTGCTGACGCAGTATCATAGCGACCGTACAGAGCAATTCAAAGGGCTGGGAGGTGGGAAGGAAGGAAAAGGTAGGTTGAGAGAGGGATCCAATCGGTTACTTAGGGAGATGATCTCGGTGGCGGTGGCGAGTGAGAGCTGTTTCCTTCTGCCCGTAGAAAGGGTTTCAAATGGACTTCTTCAGTCCATGACAGACACGGATGTGGTGTAGAAAGGGTTTCGTTTGGTCGTCAGACTCCCCTTTGTGAGCGTTAAGCCTGGTCACTGATTTTAAATTTAAGCCACGGTTCAAATTGTATTTTCTGTTGATGCTCATGAAATACGTTGCTATCAAACCAACCAGTTACCATAGCGATAAGAGCACCCAGAGGAATAACTGTACTGGTATGTCTCTAACTGGTATGAAGCCTCCGTCAGTGACCATGGTTGCTGCTGCATGTTATCTGCATACGAAGAGTCTGTATCGATCAGGATGGGGATCAATAGAGCTATGATTATGCCTGTTGCCATTTGAGTGTTAATCACAAGTCCTTGAGCGAGTCATCGTGATACATAGAGTAGCAACGATAAGTCTTCACACGTTACCACCTTTGGGGCTGGAAGATGAATTATCAAGTAGAGCCAGGCCGGACGACGATTACAGAAACACATTTCCTATGTGAGGGGGTGGTAATTTTTACCATAATATTGGGTGGTTACTGAACTTCAATCTTGGCATAGATGACACAGGAAAATTGGAATCTTTTGAAGGACAAATAATAATGACTATTCCGTTCGCTCGATCGACCACACAATGTTAAAGATAATAGGTCCCTATATATTCAATGAAAAGATGCAACCATGTTTAAAAATAAATCGATAGCATTCTTTGAAATGTCCAAAAAGACCTCGCTACCAGAACTTTTGTCCTTGTTGGTATTACAAGGTTTGATGAAATCTAAATGAATAGATTAGGCTGTGGCGCCTTTGTCAGAACACATATTGGTATGGTTTAGAGTTATTTCTGTCTCTATGATCTAGCTACAGTCATGTTTCGGTAAGGGTTACTCTTTGTGGATGCTCACTGAGCTAGAACAGAGCAGGTTAAAACATGTCTTAATTTAATTTACATTTGATATTTTCTTCTTTTTCTTTTTGTCCTATCTCCCTTTGCTATACAGGTCCCTCTCTCTTGTTCTCCATATACAGGTGAGAGCTAGATATGTGAATCAGTGTGCAGATTCTGGAAATGAATTCACATGCGGTGTAAATCACAGGCTGCTGAGGGGGAGAACGGCTCATAATAATGGCTGGAATGGAGTAAATGGAAACCCTGTGTTTGATGAGTGTCGAAACCATTCCTTTTATTCTGTTCCAGCCATTGCTATGAGCTCAACCCTCCCCAATTAAGGTGCCCCCAGCCACCTGTGATGTAAATGTATCGCACTCGTGCAGAGTAAATGCAAATGTGGAGCGAGCCGGTGTCAACGAAGATTAACACTTCGATATGAGCTACAGTTCATCCTTAGCTCTGACCCTGTTTTTGTATTTGGGGACGAGAAAGATTGAAAATCTAGATTGAATCAGAGAGACATTAATATGTGTACTGTTTCCAGTATCCATGCTAATGTATGTCAATATACCTATGGTATGTTGACGTACACTCTGGAATGATTGTGGCATAATGAAAGTAGTGATTTTGCTGCGGGTTTGGAAGAAGTCTAATCCTACCTGTTGTGTAAGAGTTGGCCTTTTCCGAGTGTCTGCTTAACCTTTCCTCTGTGCAGACGTACTGCATTGTGATCACATAGGACTCTAGTGGAAATACGCCAATGCTGTTGTGTGTCTAACTATCTACAGAAACAAACAAGAAAAGTCCCCCCACCTGAGAATGAAGGAAAATAGAATGTATGTTTACTGAATTTTGGCAAATCATGTTGTGAAGCTCACTTTACTCTACGACTCATTAGACTTAACGATTGGCATAATCCGGTAATGATGAAGCTACGAGGAAGGGACCATCAGGGAGAATTAGCATCACTGTGCGCAGCACGCTAACGATCAGCAATGTCACCAGGATAGGAGATGTGATCAAAAAACAAACTCCTGAAGTCATTAATAGTACAACTGCCGTGTTCAGCCTCACCATCTGATCCATTCAACCAGGAAGTGAAAGCTATCATTAAGGATGTCACCAAGCACAGGGGAGAGAGTCGTAATGAGAGGCTGATTGGACGTGACAACATGCTCACAAAGCACTGTCATCGAGCGGAGATGTGATGCTTCTATCGGCGAGGCGAACGTGGCATGTCTTTGAGGGTACCTGTCGTTACATCATTTGATTTTCATTTATTAAAAGGTTCTATTAATATGACAGTTTGAACGTTCAGTCTGAGGATATTCATGTGATTTGAGTTTTCTTCAGAAAGCTGTAAATACTGTCTATTATTATTGTTTGTTTGTTGAACCTTTATTTAACTAGGCAAGTCAGTTGAGAACAAATTCTTATTTAGAATGATGGCCTAGGAACAGTGGGTTAACTGCCTTGCTCGGGGGCAGAAAGACAGATTTTTACCTTGTCAGCTCGGGGATTTGATTTGCAACACTCAGACCATTAGGTTATCTGTCACCCCCCGATAGGCTACATGCTGCATATGGATAATTCTGATGTTTTTCTTATTTGTCATATCACATATCTCTGTATCATTGGCTTTAGTTACAGGTTAGGCTCAATGAGGCTGTACTGTAGGCCTCTTGTCTCAGGCTCAATGAGGCTGTACTGTAGGCCTCTTGTCTCAGACTCAATGAGGCTGTACTGTAGGCCTCTTGTCTCAGACTCAATGAGGCTGTACTGTAGGCCTCTTGTCTCAGACTCAATGAGGCTGTACTGTAGGCCTCTTGTCTCAGACTCAATGAGGCTGTACTGTAGGCCTCTTGTCTCAGACTCAATGAGGCTGTACTGTAGGCCTCTTGTCTCATGCTCAATGAGGCTGGCTGTAGGCCTCTTGTCTCAGACTCAATGAGGCTGTACTGTAGGCCTCTTGTCTCTTGTCTCTTGTGTCAGACTCAATGAGGCTGTACTGTAGGCCTCTTTGTCTCAGACTCAATGAGGCTGTACTGTAGGCCTCTTATCTCAGGCTCAATGAGGCTGTACTGTAGGTCTCTTGTTTCAGCCTGTAGGCCTTGTCTCAGACTCAATGAGGCTGTACTGTAGGCCTCTTGTCTCAGACTCAATGAGGCTGTACTGTAGGCCTCTTGTCTCACACTCAATGAGGCCTCTTGTCTCAGGCTCAATGAGGCTGACTAGGCCTCTTGTCTCAGGCTCAATGAGGCTGCACTGTAGGCCTCTTGTCTCAGGCTCAATGAGGCTGTACTGTAGGCCTCTTGTCTCAGGCTCTAGGCCTCTTGTCTCAGGCTCAATGAGGGTGTACTGTAGGCCTCTTGTCTCAGGCTCAATGAGGCTGTACTTAGGTCTTGTCTCAGGCTCAATGAGGCTGTACTGTGTACTGTAGGCCTCTTGTTCAGTCTCTCAGACTCAATGAGGCTCACTGAGGCCTCTTGTCTCAGGCTCAATGAGGCTGTACAGGCCTCTTGTCTCAGGCTGAGGCTGTACTGTAGGCCTCTTGTCTCAGACTCAATGAGGCTGTACTGTAGGCCTCTTGTCTCAGGCTCAATGAGGCTGTACTGTAGGCCTCTTGTCTCAGGCTCAATGAGGCTGTACTGTAGGCCTCTTGTCTCAGACTCAATGAGGCTGTACTGTAGGCCTCTTGTCTCAGGCTCAATGAGGCTGTACTGTAGGCCTCTTGTCTCAGGCTCAATGAGGCTGTACTGTAGGCCTCTTGTCTCAGACTCAATGAGGCTGTACTGTAGGCCTCTTGTCTCAGGCTCAATGAGGCTGTACTGTAGGCCTCTTGTCTCAGGCTCAATGAGGCTGTACTGTAGGCCTCTTGTCTCAGGCTCAATGTGAGGCTGCACCTCTTGTCTCAGGCTCAATGAGGCTGTACTGTAAGCCTCTTGTCTCAGACTCAATGAGCCTGCACTGTAGGCCTCTTGTCTCAGACTCAATGAGGCTGCACTGTAGGCCTCGTGTCTCAGACTCAATGAGGCTGTACTGTAGGCCTCTTGTCTCAGTGAGCTGCCTCTTGTCTCAGGCTCATGAGGCTGATGTAGGTGTCAGGCTCTGTACTGTAGGCCTCTTGTCTCAGACTCAATGAGGCTGTACTGTAGGCCTCTTGTCTCAGGCTCAATGAGGCTGTACTGTAGGCCTCTTGTCTCAGGCTCAATGAGGCTGTACTGTAGGCCTCTGGCAAACAGACTCATCAGGAGATATCAAAACACGCACTCAGCCACAAACAGCCTTCCACACTTTCCACTCCTTCTGGACTTGAATGTGTGTCCGGTCCCTCCAAGCACATCACTCCTGTTTAGTGTTATAATTAAAGGCATACCCTTGATTCTCAGCTCACCGGGATCCCAAAAAACTTGAGGTGTGGAGGTGCACAGCCCAGACAAATTGGAGACTTGTCTAACAGTTTAACCCCACCCTACCCCCTCCTACCAACCTCCCAACTGTACTGTGGGAGCCAAACTGAGAGGAGGACTTGTTTGTGATCTGACTGTGTGTGTGTGTGTGTGTGTGTGTGTGTGTGTGTGTGTGTGTGTGTGTGTGTGTGTGTGTGTGTGTGTGTGTGTGTGTGTGTGTGTGTGTGTGTGTGTGTGTGTGTGTGTGTGTGTGTGTGTGTGTGTGTGTTATGCATTCATGCTATATCTCAGTGGTGAATCATATGTGCTTCAAAGGTGCCATAGCCACACTGACTCCCTCACTGGGCTGTGGTGCTCGTTCCTGTTGTTGTTTCTTCTGCCAGAAGCCCTATAGCAGAGCAATGTGTACTTTAACTGATCAGACATTACGTGATATCCAGCAGAGACTAGGGTAACAGCCAGCCAGTTAATATAGCCTGAAAGAGACAGTCTATAAGGGTCTCCACAGCCAGCCAGATAATATAGCCTGAAAGAGACAGTCTCTATAAAGGTCTCCACAGCCAGCCTGTTAATATAGCCTTAATTTAATAAGCCAGGAGTCAAAATAAGCAAAGTGGTGTAAAAAGAAGAGAACGTGGAAGAATAAGAAGGCTATGTTCTGTAGTTCCAGGCTTGCAGGATATAGGACGGATAGCTATGTGTTGGAGAAAAGTTATATGACAAGACAACCACACAGCAATGCCTCACTGCCTTTACTCATTAACCTCAGACTGCTACAAGCAATTCTCCAGCCCCGAGTCTTCTTCTCCGCAGCTCTCCGCAATGCCACCATATGCAATTTATACGGCCAAAGAGCCTCCGCCCAGACTGGCCAGAGCCGCAGCAGCTGCTGTCTGACAACCCTGCTCTGTGAGATGAGCTTACTGTATCCTGTTTGACGACAACACAAAAAGTTTGTTGTTATTGTTCTGGCCCAATTTCTCTCCCTGTTTCCTTTCTGTTAACTTCTTCTGTCCATCCATGGCGTGGCCAATTTTTGGAAGATACAGCCAACAGACATCACGCAGGTTTGACGTGTGTTACCTTCTGTGTCCAGGTGTCTGTCTAGTTGGCTTCTGTATAGGGGCTGGACAGGAGAGGTGCCAGGGAGGTATGTCTTTGTTGGTGACAGGACGGCCGGGGCAGTGTGACAGTGACACGCACACTGACAGTTGTCCCTTCGTCTCTCCGGTCTCAGAGCTCTCACCGGTCCGTCTGCTTAATGAGGTGAGGTGACATGTCTGGATCGGTCTGGCAGAAAGCCTGCCAATCTGAGGGCCAGGTTGAGGTGAAGTCCCATACATACTGATGTAGACAGATACCTGCCCTGTCAAAGTCATACCACTAAACCTCATGGAAAACACATCTGAGAACCATATCGCATGCTTTGGCTAACTCATTTGTTAAGGATGGATGATTCTATTGACTTTGCTGGTTGTTCGGTTGGTACGGTTGTCAACGTGACACACTGATTGGTATTGTGAACCAACAACACATGCAACTGAAGAAAAATGAGGAAGGGGGATGTTGCATGTACCCAGTGTTGGTTACTTTATAAATGTAATCTGTTACAGTTACTAGTTACCTGTCCAAAATTGTCATCAGTAATGTAACCTTTGGCTTACCCAAACTCTAATCAGAAATGTAATCTGATTACATTATGTTACTTTTAGATTACTTTCCATTTAAGAGGCCTTAGAAGAAGACAAAAATGTAAGTTACCAATCTAACAACATCTATTGCAGGATAAATCAATGTTAAAGTTTACATAGCTGGCCATTTATGGATGTTTACTTTACTTTATGGGTTGGTTATGTAGGCTTCCTCTAACCCATTGCCTAGTGGTTAGAGCGTTGGACTAGTAACCGGAAGGTTGCGAGTTCAAACCCCCGAGCTGACAAGGTACAAATCTGTCGTTCTGTCCCTGAACAGGCAGTTAACCCACTGTTCCCAGGCCGTCATTGAAAATAAGAATGTGTTCTTTACTGACTTGCCTGGTTAAATAAAGGTAAAATTAAAAAACAAATATGTATTAAATTGCTTTCTACTACATATATTAATACGATTAAATTAGATCTTTACATTAAAAACCAAAGTCTATCAGAATTCCAGTCATTCCAATAAATGTTATACCCCTTGATCTTCAAGAATAGGACTTGGAAATATAGAAGTATAGATTAGCCAAATAGTTTTACTTGATCATGACCCCAAAACTAAAGATTTATTAGCCAGCCCTACTCTGTTGTTTATCATTTTGTTGTCATGGAGGACTGATTAGGTTCATTGATTTGAAAAACAAAATGCTGTGCTCATGGAATGTCATGCTTTGAGCACGACTGAAAAGTGTTATTTACATGTGATAAATGAATGCAATATGCTGCATTAGCTATGGGACCATTGTTTACCTTTTTGTTGGTAACACTTTGATATCTTGATAATTATGCTGCTGTTTAAAGGGAAAATCCACAGATGAAACAATAACAAAATGGCTGCCCAGCCTCCGTTTTGGTAAAAAGCTGAGTGATGGGCCTGGAGAAATGTAACCACTCTCAGATTAATAGATAGAGTTATGGATGCAAGGACTGACCATCCATGATATCACAATTATAGTTTTAACCATGATATGAGAATATACAGTTTTAGTTTACATTTGCAATGTTTACAAACATTGGAGTAAAACAAGATTATATTTTGGGTTCTTATGGAGAGGGACCGTTGAACTGAGCTCATGAGGCATTTAAAAGTTATATTCTTCAAAAATCAATGGATAAACAGCACAATTCCAGGGTTTTTCTTTATTTTTACTATTTTCTACTTTGTAGAATAATAGTGAAGACATCAAATCTATGAAATAACGCATACAGAATAATGTAGTAAACATAAAAGTGAAGAAACAAATCAAAATATATTTTATATTTCAGATTATTCAAGGTAAACACTGTTTGCCTTGATGACAGCTTTGCACACTCTTGGCATTCTCTCAACCAGCTTCATGAGGAATGATTTTCCAACTGTCTTGAAGGAGTTCCCACATATGCTGAGCACTTGTTGGCTGCTTTTCCTTCACTCTGAGATCCAACTTATTCCAAACCATCTCAATTGGGTTGTGGAGGGCAGATAGTCTGATGCAGCACTCCATCACTCTCCTTCTTAGTAAAATAACCCTTACACAGCCTGGAGGTGTGTATTGGGTCATTGTCCTGTTGAAAAAAAAATGATAGTCCCACTAAGCGCAAATCAGATGGGATGGCATAACGCTGCAGAATGCTGTGGTAGCCATGCTGGTTAAGTGTGCTTTGAATTCTAAATAAATCACTTACAGTGTCACCAGCGAAGCACCCCCACACCATTACTCCTCCTCTTCCATGCTTCATGGTGGGAACCACATCCGTTCCTCTACCATGCGTCTCATAAAAACACGGCGGTTGGAACCAAAAATCTCAAATTTGGACTCATCAGACCAAAGGACAGATTTCCACCGGTTTAATGTCCATTGCTTGTGTTTCTTGGCCCAAGCAAGTCTCTTCTTCTTATTGGTGTCCTTTATTAAAGGTGTCCTTTAAGTAAATGTTTCTTTGCAGAAATTTGACCACGAAGGTCTGATTCACACTGTCTCCTCTGAACAGTTGATGTTGAGATGTGTCTATTACTTGAACTCTGTGAAGTATTTATTTTGTCTGCAATTTCTAAGGCTGGTAACTCTAATGAACTTATCCTCTGCAGCAGAAGTAACTGTTTTTTCCTTTCCTGTGGCGGTCCAAACATGGATGCAGCAACTACAGATTGTCTCTTTAAGTCTATCAAATCTGTGCGAAATTGAACATGTGTCCATTAGGCCTATGACAAAAAGAAATCATCAACATGGATTAGATTGAGCAATAAAAAAACAACACTTTTATTCCATAGGCTGGGATCCGCACTATGCAGCTGTTGCAAGAGTGCATTTTTCACTGTCTGTTCACTGGTTTCAAAAACAATGATTCAACTTCTTGAATTCAACTATTTTTGGGCTCAAATACACATTTATACTTGTAAACAGCCATCCACAA
>NC_088400.1:38336729-38459229 GCF_034236695.1 Oncorhynchus nerka
ATGAAAGGCACTTTCATGGATTTGCATTTCAAAGTGAGAATAAGTTTAGCGGGTGTGGGAGATCATAAACCCAAATGTGCTTAAAGCTTCCATGTTAGAACTATGTGATTGGTATTAAATGGTTGACAATGTGTCATTACTGTCATATAAGAATAGTAGGATGGAGGAGGATGAGCCCCCATAGCTTAGCAATTTTATTATATATTTCTTTATTTTACTATCAGTATCTATTAGACACCCTACCCTGGATGAAATACGTTTAACACTGACAACAAGTTACTTCAAAGTCGCTTCTGTTTACTTACATTGTGTGTACAGTATTTGTCTTTGTGGAGGTCAAAGTTAAACTGGCTAAGAAGAGCTGTGCGGATGGTTACTGTTGATCACTGTTCACTGGTGGTTGATGCTGGTTGTTTTTTGCATGTTCGAGGGTAGTGCTGTGTTGTGTTGTCGTGTGGTGTGTAGTGCTGCTTGATGTTGTGCTGTAGTGTAGTGTGTTAGGTTTATTGTTATTCAAAGTTCCAAACCCACTGAGTGGAGTGAGCCGGGAGGGCGAGCGAGGGAAGGGAACAGCTGCCGAGGGGAGGAGAAAAAGTGGAAGAGAGAGGGAGCGTGGAGAGCAGTGGAGAGATGAGGGAGCTGACACATCTGGTTAAGGTAAAAAAAAAAAAAAAAAAAAAAAAATCAAATAATTAAAGACGCGAGGGAAAGAGAGAGAGAGAGAGAAAAATAAATCTGAAGTAAAGCTGTGATTTAAATAGAGCATGAAGTAAGACCACACGCTCTCTGGCTGAGGAGGGACTTGCTTTGCCTGTTGCGGGCGAATGGGGCCGTGATTGCATACTTTATGGCAGAAGCATGATGGGTAAGGATTAAAGATGGCTGCCCTGGGGGCATACAGCAATACCATTACTCTTGATGGATTCCTGCTCTTTCAAATATTCTCAGTAGATGTAGAGAGGCCACAAGGCATGGCTAATGCATGCCGTGATGGGTGGGGACGAGAGAGATAGGGATGATGTTACACAGACTTCAAGACACAGCTCTCTACCTTTTTTTGTTTTTTCTCCCAGCAATAAAAGTTTTAAAAATATTTTTTATTCTTGATAAGATTGCAGCGCAGCATAACTTTGCAGAGATTTACAGCAGCTGAGAATTGGACGTTGTTTTCTATTTATTAAATATTGCAGTGTAATCTCTTGCCTGTCTGACAGAGATGGTCACTGTCTGAACAATGCCACTTGGACATTAAGAGCAATATTTTAGGTCAGAAATTGATTCTTTGATGTTTTATGTTCTGGACCAGACATTTTATTACAAAATGCTAAATAGAGATGTCAATAAACCTACAGACAAACCAAGATACCTGTTTGCATCTTCATTTCCATATCTTTGGTTGATTGGTTGATGCTAGACTAGTCTCAGAGCCAAATGGAGAGTTTGAACTCGGGAAGCAGCTTTGGCGGAAAAGAGAGGCTACTAGTCTGACACAGCATACAGAACAAGCCAGAGCTAATTGTACTGCAGAGCCAACTCTCCGTCTGTTTCTGTATCAATTCCACTGCCAGAGTAATGAATGACTACTCTCTGAGCCGAGACAGACCCGGGCAACACTGTCTATCTGTCTGTCTGTGCCTGAACATTTTGTTTATTTGAAATTGCTGTCACAATCGTTTAATCTGTTCCCCCAGAAAAAAATAACCCAGCCCCTCTCTCCCCACTCTGTCCCCCTCTCCCCCTCTCTCTCCTCTCTCCCCCACTCGCTCCTCTCTCTCTCCTCTCTCTCCCCCTCTCTCTCCACTCTCTCCCTCTCTCTCCCTCTCTCTCTCTCTCTCCCCTCTCTCTCCACTCTCTACCCCTCTCTCTCCCTCTCTCTACCCCTCTCTCTCCACTCTCTCCCCCTCTCTCTCCTCTCTCTCCCCACTCTCTCCTCTCTCTCCCCACTCTCTCCGCTCTCTCTCCCCTCTCCCCCTCTCCACTCTCTCCCCCTCTCTCTCCTCTCTTTCCCCCTCTCTCTCTCCACTCTCTCCTCTCTCTCTCCTCTCTCTCCCCCTCTCTCTCCACTCTCTCCTCTCTCTCTCCTCTCTCTCCCCCTCACTCTCCACTCTCTCCACTCTCTCCCCCTCTCTCTCCTCTCTCCCCCACTCGCTCCTCTCTCTCTCCTCTCTCTCCCCCTCTCCCTCCACTCTCTCCTCTCTCTGTCCCCTCTCTCCCCACTCTCTCCCCCTCTCTCTCCTCTCTCCCCCACTCTCTCTTCTCTCTCTCTCTCCTCTCTCTCTCCCTCTCTCTCCACCTCTCTCTCCTCTCTCCCCCACTCTCTCCTCTCTCTCTCTCCTCTGTCTCCCCCTCTCTCTCCACTCTCTCCCCTCTCCCTCCTCTCTTTCCCCCCTCTCTCCACCATCTCTCTCCTCTCTCTCTCCTCTCTCTCCCCCTCTCTCTCCACTCTCTCCCCCTCTCCCTCCTCTCTTTCCCCCTCTCTCTCCTCTCTCCCCCACTCTCTCCCCCTCTCTCCTCTCTCCCCTCTCTCTCCACTCTCTCTCCTCTCTCCCCCACTCGCTCCTCTCTCCCTCCTCTCTCTCCCCTCTCTCTCTCCTCTCTCTCCCCTCTCTCTCCACTCTCTCCCCCTCTCCCTCCTCTCTTTCCCCCCTCTCTCTCCTACATCTCTATCCCCTCTCTCTCCACCCTCTCTGAGCACTGTGTAGAAGTCTTATTTGTCTTTCTAGTGACACTAATTGGAAAATAGCTACGGGCATCCCCTGGGCTGCAACCTCCACAGCCCCTTGTTGATTAGTGGCAACTTAAGATAGTTGGGAAGGAGAGCAGTCACAATCAACATTTCTCCCGTCTGTCTGCGAGGGAATGTTTTCTTACGGCCACCCTTGACTATGGTGAATGTTGACAGTGGCAATTGTTGACTGCAAAACATATAAAGGGGAGGTAGGGTCGGTGACGATTGGTGCCAGTTTCTCATTAAGGGCTTAGTGACTTAACAAAGCAGGAAGTGCGTGCACTTGGAAGGTTATTTTCAGAGTTATTATGGAAATGTTGGAAATGGGCATGCCTAATTTATGATGGGGGGATGCGGCTTACAGCATGTAAATGTAGGGCGCATCGCATTCAAATGACCTCTCAAGAATATTATCTTAGCATACCGAAGAAAATAAGTGGAATCTCAAATAGGAACAGTCAGAATTTCCTGAATTGGTTAGTTAAGACAGACAGCTCCAGTCTTCAGGGTCCCTCTGAGATTTTTTTTGAGAGATGTCTCATATGAGGATGTCAAACTTTTATGATTTGTTTCAAAACATTTTGTATTTCTGTGCTGTTTTTTTTTGTGTGTGTGTTTTTTGGATGGCAAAGCTGAGATTTACATATTCTTTTAGTCTTTTAAGTCTTTTTTTCCCCTCCCCATTTAGTCTGTCCCCAACATGTCCCCATTTTTTTAGATGGCTCTGTTTTCTGTTTCACCCTATGATCCATTCTTCATTCCTTTCTCCTCTCCTTTACTATCAGGTTTCTCCCCAAGTCTCCCTCTCGTCGTTCCCCCTGTCTCTTACCTTAAGGTTCTCCCTCGTTAGTGTGAAGAGGTAAATGAAATGCCTCTAATCAATATGCTCACAACATATTTAACTAATGAGATGTGCTGCTTTCGCCGGTGGGGAAGACGTTTGTAGGTCTAAGGCAGCTCATGGGGGGCTCCTGCATCTGAAACTGTTTTCACAGGTATTATGGATTTACTGTACGAGAGAGAACACAGGCCACACAAATTAATACAGAGCTCAATATTCAATTATTGTACAGAGATTGCTTATATGTTCAGTTATAGGAGAGACTTATGGAATGTTTTCCCAAACATACACTGAGTCTACAAAACATTAAGAACACCTGCTCTTTCCATGACATCGACTGACCAGGTGAATCCAGGTGAAAGCTATGATCCCTTATTGATGGTACTTGTTAAATCCACCTCAATCAGTGTAGCTGAAGGGAGGAGACAGGTTCAAATTAAAGAAGGATATTTAAGCCTTGAGACAATTGTTACATGGATTGTGTAAGTGAGCCATTCAGAGGGTGAATGGGCAAGTCAAAATATTTACTGTATGTGCCTTTGAACGGGGTGTGGTGGTAGGTACCAGTTCGAGTGTCTCAAAAACTGCAATGCTGCTGGGTTTTTCACACTCAGTAGTTTCCTCTCTCCCCCACTCTCTCCTCTCTCTCTCCACTCTCTCTCCCCCACTCGCTCCTCTCTCTCCCCCTCTCTCTCCACTCTCTCCTCTCTCTCTCCCTCTCTCTCCACTCTCTCCCCCTCTCCCTCCTCTCTTTCCCCCTCTCTCTCCCCCACTCGCTCCTCTCTCTCTCCTCTCTCTCCCCTCTCTCCACTCTCTTCTCTCTCTCTCCTCTCTCTCCCCTCTCTCTCCACTCTCTCTCCCTCTCTCTCCCCCTCTCTCCCCCTCTCTCTCCTCTCTCCCCACTCTCTCCTCCCTCTCCCCTCTCTCTCCTCTCTTTCCCCCCTCTCTATCAAGAATGGTCCACCACCCAAAAGACATCCAGCCAACTTGACACAACTGTGGGAAGCATTGCAGTCAACATGAGCCAGCATCCATGTGGGGGGGTGCAACTCAATATTAGGAAGGTGGTTTGAATGTTTTGAACACTCAGTGTATGTATTTGTGAAGATGGTGGATTCATTATTGGTGCATGGTGGACATAAGATATTGCGTTCATATATTGTTTTCTTGTAACTAAATGTAACGCCATTAACAATCTGAGAATTTTCCCGATTTGTGCGGTGTGTTTTTATATAGGATATCATTGAGTCTGTACTGTGGAGATGGAGGTCAATAAACTCTAAGAAATGAGTCTGTCTGGCATTTCGTTGTTGTTTGTTTTATATTCATATGCTTCATTACTCTACTGGACTTTTATGTTCATGTTTGGATTCCATAATGGATCAGAAAAGGCTTTTTAATGTGCCTGCTCATGGATGATTTCAACCATTGCCACACAAAGCATATTTGTCCTCACTACTACAGAAACACAATCGAAGAGACAATGCTTTTCCGTTTCGATGAGGTTAAAATTCTTGCCAACACTTGATTTGTTCTACACTCTTATAGAACCAAAATGGGTTCTAGAAATGCTTCATATATGGCACTCAAGGGTTCTATATGGAGCAAATGGATGGCTCAGTGAAGAAGAAGCCTTGGAGCCGGTTGCACCAGTGACTCTTACATGCTAAGTCGGTTGTAGTTAAATCCAACTTTGGGATCAGAACGTATGTCTGTTGCACCAACCAAAAATAAGACTAGTCATAGCTAAATCCGACATACGCAATGTGCATTCATGAGATGTTATGCTTCATGTCGTATGCTTCATAGGCAGCACCCGTTACTAAGCTGTTACCATCCTCGTTGCAGTAAACTTTGCAAGGAATGTCACTTCACAAAGCTCACCACTATTGCATGCAGGTTTTCTTAAAACCCGGATGGGTCCATAAATAATAACTGTGGGAATGAATTTCACTGAATGACGGCAATATTGTAATAAAGTAGGCTAATGTATCAAATTGCGGCTAACTGAAACTCCCATAGTCATCCAACCATTTTAAATCATTTAAAGCATTAGCTGCGTATGGTCGACTATAATTTCAGCACAGTTTTGATGGTTTCTACTAGATAGCACAGCCACAAATTCAAAATTGGCTATATTGGGCTAGGCATCAGGTTAGCAGTGTGGTTAAGCTTAGGGTTAGGGTTAGGGGAAGGTTTAAAATGACATTTTAAGAAGATACATTGTAAAAAATAGTCAGGGATTAATACTTTGAGGCTGTTGTACCTACTGATGAGCCATTTTGATTGGGGCAGCACCATTGCCCTGCTTTAAGACAAGCGTGGGGACCCTGAATCTCCGTTTGGATGTTTGGTTACAATTAGGCTAGAATATTTAGCTAAATTGAGGTGAGTGACGATAATCTTTAGTCTAGTTTGGTCATCTACAGTGCATTCGGAAAGTATTCAGACCCTTTCCCCTTTTACACATTTTGTTACTTTCCAGGCTTGTCACACCCTGATGTGTTTCAACTGTGTTTGTGCTTGTCTCCACCCCCCTCCAGGTGTTGCCCATCTTCCCCTATTATCCCCAGTGCATTTATACCTGTGTTCTCTGTTTGTCTGTTGCCAGTTCGTCTTGTCTTGTCAGGTCTTACCAGTGTGCTTTCCCGTCTTCCTTTTTCTCAAGTTCTATTTCCTAGTTTTCCCGTTTCTGACTATTCTGCCTACCCTGACCAGAGCCTGCCTGCCGTCCTGTACCTGTCTGACTCTGACCTGATCACGAACACCTGTCTGTCCTCGACCTGCACTTTGACTGCCCTGTGTTTACAATAAATCATCTGAGAACTGCCTCCTGTGTCTACATCTGGGTCTTATCCTGATTAGTGATACTTATTCTAAAATGGATAAAAAAATGAATTCCCCTCATCAAATCTTCACACAATACCTGTCACGCCCTGACTGTAGAGAGCGTTTTACGTCTCTACTTTGGTTTGGTCAGGATGTGATTTGGGTGGGCAGTCTATGTTATATCTTCTATGATTTTCTATTTCTATGTGTTTGGCCGGGTGTGGTTCTCAATCAGAGGCAGCTGTCTATCATTGTCTCTGATTGAGAACCATACTTAGGGATCCTTTTCCCACCTGTGTGTTGTGGGTAATTATTATTCCGTGTGTGTTTGTGTGCACTTCGGTTGCTTCACGCTCTTTGCTGTTTACCTGTTTGTTTTTGGGTTGTTTCGGTTTCACTTTCATTAAAAGATGTGGAACTACATGCACGCTGCGCCTTGGTCAATTTATGACAGGGAGTTTGAGGATAGCGAGCGTGACAATACCACATAATGACAATGGGGGAAACAGGTTTTTAGACGTTTGCAAATGTATAATTTGAAATGAAAAACAGAAATACCTTATTTTCATAAATATTGAGACCCTTTGCTATGAGACTAGAAATTGAGCTCAGGTACAGTGGTTCATCCTTAAAAAAACCTTCTGGGTTTCCATTAGGATGGAATGGAAAACATGGCGCTGTACAAAGTGGCAGTCGGGCGTAGGCTACAGTACTGCATTTAGCTAAAGAATCCCTGTGTTGTGCGGGCACGCAGGAGCCTGGGGTTCAATTCCCCAATGGGGAGGAAGGAGTAGGTTGTTCTTGTAAATAAGAATTTGTTCTTAACTGACTTGCCTAGTTAAATAAAGGTTACACTAAGAGCATAACATTTCTACACCCTAATTGTGTAATTGTAGTCTAACCAATACCCAAACGGAGATTCAGGGAAAATAAATATCTCATTGATTTATCAAGACCAGTCCCCATGCTTGTCTCAGAGCAGTGTGAAACAGTGCTCAAATATTTGTAGGCTATTGATTCTAACTTCAATGTGCTCTTTAAATATAAATAACACCTACACCACTTTTAACCGCATATTACTCAACACTAGTGAGACTCATGTCGCCTACAGTATATCGAAAAATATGATGTGACACTCCGCCAATAATTACATATAGAGGATTCTAAATTTAAACCAAAAGCTGACTGATGTGTCTCATGGTGACGGATGGCACGGGTATCGAACCTGCATCTGTAGCAACGCATTTTGCCCTGCGCCCCATCCACAAAGTATCAAAATACGGGCTATTATAATGGGCTATTATAATACTGTACATGGTGTCCAGGTCAGTATTTTGATCCATAGCCATGAATGAGTGAGTCACTCAGCTTTATGTAGGTGCCGATATTTTGGAGGTTATTTCGTTTTCCAAAAAATCGAAAGTGAGCGATTGTAATCTGAATAAAGGCTAAAATAATATTTGTAATGGCCAATTGTGTTTTTAGAGGGAGAGAAATGCTGGGCCAATTGTGCGCTGCCCTATGGGACTCACAATCACAGTCAGATGTAATAAATAATAAAAAATAATAATAATACTTTTTGTTGTATATTATTTGTTTTGTCTTTTCTGGTGAACTAAACTGAAATTGCAACCAATCACGGCCGGTTGTGATACAGCCAACCTAACTAAGAAATACATTTGACAATTAAATTCTCCCCCTAGCCTCCTTCAAGGAAAGTCTATTGTCCAGCTACATACTAATGGCCATGATGGTGCTGTACAACGTGACCGTGTGTTTGAAAGAGTTTTTTTTAGTATGCAACAATTTATTTGCCTTCATTAGACAACTTTGTTGCAATATTTCTGTAATTCAGTGATATTTATTCCTGTAGGTATTTAACTAATTAAACATCTACATTTTGAAAGTATTTTTATCATTAATTTATTAATGAAAGCATAAAGATAATGATGACGAAATACAGTTCTGTATATGGTTTTACATTTGGATAATAAAGCATTTAAAGCATTTTGAAGATATAAGCCACCTGCATTTGTTTATTAGGCTATAGTAGAACAACATAATGGTCCGGACAGCCCTTGCTGTGCCTGGTGAGGAGTTGGTCAAGTTCTGTTGTCATAAGAGGAATGGAAATGTCAGGGTGAACCGACGACCTGATGAACCCACCAGGTTTGTTGACTCTGCCTGTCGGAGGTGGAGTTCCAGAGCTCACAGGTGTGCCTGGCATGGATCATGACTCCATCTCGTTCCTCGCCCTCTTCAACATGTCCATCTCCACCTGACTCTCCGCCAATGCCGCCTGGCTCTAGACCAATGCATCAGCTGTCGCCAGTATCTCTGGCCTCAGATAATGTTTCTCTTTCTGCTGGTCTGCCTTCAATGACTTGATCTCAGTCTTCAAAGTTTGAATCTGATCCATGTGCACCTTCATCAGATGAGCGGAATGGTACCGCCCTGAGCCCCATCGATTACAGTGGCCTGTGATAGAAACGGTAGATCAGTTAAGAATTAAAAGTGACTCCAACAGAAAAATGCTGCAAACACATTTTAGGAATCTAGCAAAACTAACCACTTTCTTGGCAACCATACGTTTTTTCGGTGTGGCCCGTTGTCCAGCCCTTTGTCCACTGATCTCCACGGATGGTTGTCAGCATGGTTGTATGCTCTGCAAAACCACACTCATGTTTTTTAGTACACAATAAAAATAGTACACAATTATTGTTTTATTTAACCTTGATTTAATTAGCGATTTTATTACACAGTATGCTTACACATTGATAGGCAATATATATATATTTTTTAAATGCACTGAAACCAAAATATTTTTTGTTTTGGTGATCCTTTCAGCTCCGGCTCATTATCAAGTCCTCTCGTTGTTATGGTCCTAACCCTGGAACGGGTAGCACCATAGAAAGAAGCTGGCTTGATGAAAACTATGTCCATTTTGTCTGTTCTCTTTGGTAGCGATGTCATTAAAGAAAAATATAAACTGATTGTTTTTGAATGGTAACTGAAGGATGGAGTATGGGGCGGGATGGGGATTACTGGAAAGGTGTCTATTGTCCTGCTAATTGGGCTACAAGTTTTTGAAAACCTGTTTTCAAAATGCCACCAGCTGTCCATCACTACTGTAAATAAAAACACAACATATAGCTTACATCTTTATTGTAACCAGAATGTCACAATTAGTAACTACCTTTCCAATTACTTTTAGAGTTTCGGATTTACAAATGTGTGCTCTTCATAAAAATTTTCGTTGAATCCAGTTCGGATTTAAGTATAACTTTTGAGTGACGCCTTAAGTGAGAGGTCTAATGCTCTAATATTTAATAATATCTGCCCTCCAAATTCGTGGGCTAGGTCAGTCTTCTGTGCGCGGCTCTGCGGCCCATCCTATGCCCCCTGCCCCCTGCCCTTGAGCCTTGAACCTTGCGTGCCCATCGCTATTTCAGTGGATACAGCTGGAGAATCTTTCAGAAAGACAACCATCTATGCAGCATTCCACCAATCAGGCCTTTCACAAATAAAACTGTGAAGGACCTCAGCATTACTCTGGACCCTGATCTCTCTTTTGATGAACATATCCAGAATGTTTCAAGGACAGCTTTTTTTCCATCTACATAACATTGCAAAAATCAGACATTTTCTGACCAAAAATTTGGCAGAAAACTGTATCCATGCTTTTGTTACTTCTAGGTTAGACTACTGCAATGCGCTACTCTCCGGCTACCCGGATAAAGCACTAAATAAACTTCTGTTAGCGCTAAATACGGCTGCTAGAATCCTGACTAGAACCAATAAACTTGATCATATTACTCCAGTATTAGCCTCCCTACACTGGCTTCCTGTCAAGGCAAGGGCTGATTTCAAGGTTTTACTTGCAACCTACAGAGCATTACATGGGCTTGCTCCTACCTATCTCTCTGATTTGGTCCTGCCGTACATACCTACACGTACGCTACGGTCACAAGACGCAGGCCTCCTAATTGTCCCTAGAATTTCTAAGCAAACAGCTGAAGGCAGGGCTTTCTCCTATAGAGCTCCATTTTTATGGAATGGTCAACCTACCCATGTGAGAGACGCAGACTCGGTCTCAACCTTTAAGTCTTTACTGAAGACTCATCTCTGACTCGGTCTCAACCTTTAAGTCTTTACTGAAGACTCATCTCTTCGGTGGGTCATATGATTGAGTGTAGTCTGGCCCAGGAGTGTGAAGATGAACCGAAAGGCTCTGGAGCAACAAACCTCCCTTGCTGTTTCTGCCTGGCCGGTTCCCCTCTTTCCACTGGGATTCTCTGGCTCTAACCCTATTACAGGGGCTGAGTCACTGGCTTACTGGTGCTCTTTCATCCCGTTCCTAGGAGGGGTGCGTCACTTGAGTGGTTTGAGTCACTGATGTGATCTTCCTGTCTGGGTTGACGCCCCCCCTTGGGTTGTGCCGTGGCGGAGATCTTTGTGGGCTATACTCGGCCTTGTCTCAGGATGGTAAGTTGGTGGTTGAAGATATCCCTCTAGTGGTGTGGGGGCTGTGCTTTGGCAAAGTGGGTGGGGTTATATCCTTCCTGTTTGGCCCTGTCCGGGGGAATCATCGGATGGGGCCACAGTGTCTCCTGACCCCTCCTGTCTCAGCCTCCAGTATTTATGCTGCAGTAGTTTATGTGTCGGGGGGCTAGGGTCAGTTTGTTATATCTGGAGTACTTCTCCTGTCTTATCCGGTGTCCAGTGTGAATTTAAGTATGCTCTCTCTAATTCTCTCTTTCTCTCTTTCTTTCTCTCTCTCGGAGGACCTGAGCCCTAGGACCATGCCTCAGGACTACCTGGCATGATGACTCCTCAGTCCCAACCTGGTCGTGCTGCTGCTCCAGTTTCAACTGTTCTGCCTGTGATTATTATTATTTGACCATGCTGGTCATTTATGAACATTTGAACATCTTGGCCATGTTCTGTTATAATCTCCACCTGGCACAGCCACAAGAGGACTGGTCACCCCTCATAGCCTGGTCCCTCTCTATGTTTCTTCCTAGGTTTTGGCCTTTCTAGGAAGTTTTTCCTAGCCACCGTGCTTCTACACCTGCATTGCTTGCTGTTTGAGGTTTTAGGTTGGGTTTCTGTACAGCACTTTGAGATATCAGCTGATGTACGAAGGGCTATATAAATACATTTGATTTGATTTGATTTGATTTATCGTCAAGTGGCCAGACGGAAGCCACTCCTAAGTGGCTCTGGCCCCCCAATGGTGGAACAAACTCCCTCACGACGCCAGGACAGCGGAGTCAATCACCACCTTCCGGAGACACCTGAAACCCCACCTCTTTAAGGAATACCTAGGATAGGATAAAGTAATCCTTCTCACCCCCCCCCCCCCCCCTTGAAAGACCTAGATGCACTATTGTAAAGTGGCTGTTCCACTGGATGTCATAAGGTGAAAGCACCAATTTGTAAGTCGCTCTGGATAAGAGCGTCTGCTAAATGACTTAAATGTAATGAAATGTAAAAAATGTAAGTAAAACGCACATGACAGCCTGCTTGGAGTTTGCCAACAGAGCTCTCAGGACATCAGACTGGGGCGAAGGTTCACCTTCCAACAGGACAACGACCATAAGCACACAGCCAAGACAATGCAGGAGCCCGGACTTGAACCCGATCAAACATGTCTGGAGACACCTGATAATAGCTGTGCAGCGACGCTCCCCATCCAACCTGACAGAGCTTGAGAGGATCTTCATAGAAGAATGGGATAAACTCCCCAAATATATGTGTGCCAAACTTGTAGCGTCATACCCAAGAAAACTCGAGGCTGTAATCGCTGCCAACGGTGCTTCAACAAAGTACTGAGTAAAGGGTCTGAATACTTTTATTTTTAATACATTTGCAAATAATTAGGCTGTAATGTAACAAAATGTGGAGAAAATCAAGGGGTCTGAATACTTATATTGCCGAATGCACTGTATTGCCACTGATAAGAACATTCTGCTGGCATGTTATGTAGCCTAGTATAAAAAGTGGATTATTTTGCTCTTCACTCGCGTAGCCTAGCTATCCCAACGGTAGTGTTACTTTCCCCAGTTTCTGTGTGGTAGTTTGTGTATTTGAGTGTGTGTTTCAGGAGATGGCTTCCTGAAATTCTCCCCAAGCAGCTGATTGGTCGGCCCCAATTGATGAGTGGAGAGCTGACCCCGCCCCCTCGTCAGGACGTTGCTGTCTTCAAATTCCAACTCCTTCTGAAGCTATATAAACCAGTGTTCTGTTGCTCAGAAGGAGATGATTGCTGAGGGTTATAGCATATGTTGGTTGTTTCTCAGGCAGTTGGTATGTACTAGGTTAGTTGTAGATGGGAGCAGCTTTGGTATGTTCTGTGTGAGTTTGTTGCTCAGTTAGAGCATATTTGATGTCCTGTGTTTCTCAATGTGTTTGTGAAATTGTTTATAATATTCTGTTTCATTTGTTCCCAGGGGGTAAGGGGAAGGCACCTAGGGAGTGCTTAGGCAAGCTGCCCGTGGGCATACATATACCCGTAGTATATTCACTGTCTAGGCACACTAGGTAAGACCTGGGCGGACCACCCCCTGTATTTTGGTCAGCGCACCAGGTGGGGCTAAGTTAGGTAAGTAGTGGGTAGGCAGGTAAGGTAGGAGAGGGGGCTTTGATATTTACTTTCTTTGCTTTGGTTCCGTCCAGCCCCTTTTCCCCAAAATGACCGCGTGAAGGAATAAATTCCTTGTAAACGGTGCAATTCTCTGCCTTTTGTCATCCTTACTCGCACCTACAGTCCCATACCTCTTTCACTTCACGGGAAGTTGAGTTGTAGCAGGGTGTTGCGTTCCCTCTTCACAGAGGCGTGCGTAACAGGTGGCCTATGTACAAGCCCTCCATACAATCCCTATGGACTATAGGCTACAAGACCTTGACTTGTCTGATAATCAACCAATGTGAATATGTGACGTACTTTCAAAATCGAACCCAGAAGCAGACCAGGAGAGTAGGAAGAAGGTGAATATTTATTTACAAGTGAATGTGAATGGGTAGATATATCCAGGTGGCGTAGCGGGCAGCGGTGGTGAGTTGATGGGAGTAAATAGGTGGATCCAATGGGGTAGCGGAATCCTCCGACGACCAGGCGGGAATGGGATAAATGATCCGGGTGAGTAACTGAAGACAGAACAAACGGAGGTGAGTTTAAGGCAAGCAATACGTAAAAAACAACAAAACAAATTCTATCCAACTTGAGGCTGATACTATGGCACAACATACTGTTCATGGCTAACGATCCGGCAGGGAATGGATGTCAGGTCAGAGCTTTTGAAGGGGAGAGGTGATGATCAGGACAGGTGTGCAGATTACTGATGGGATACAGGTGCGGGTGAACATCGATCTCCCAACAAGCTAATTCGCCCGGCAACCAGACAGGGTGCGTTCCAGGACACCGGAAACACACTCCAGGACAGAAACACAGGCAAACACAGACTCAGGAAGCGGGATTCGTGACAGAATATCTTTCTTTGAATCTCCATCTGTATATTTGATATCATGCCGGGCGAAGAAGTGGAGGGGGTGGCTCATCTATTTGTTTGCTAATCGATCACTGATCAGGTACATTTCGCATGCTTTCGTGTAGCATGAATAAAGTTGGTTGAATACGAACATCAAACCCACATCCTTTTGAAAATGATGATGATTGTCCCCGACTTTAACACCGCACACCTGCTCTCTACTAGGCGTAGAACATACCAGATGTATCTTACGGAAAGGCTTACACCCAGGTGGTGCAACAGCTATCATATTTAGGTCCGGCATAAAGTGCATTTTCCATTGGACATCGTGTTACGACCCAGTTATGACCAACCAATGCAACCGGGCCCTGGGGTTCTGATCAAAGAACCCTACAAAAAGGGTTCTATGAAGAACCTTTAGGGTTGCCATATGTGAAGCAAGCAATGGAACCCTGCATGAAGTCAAATGGTGATACAAAGATTAGCGTACTAGTTCTGAACAGCAGAGGAACGTCATACCGTAGCATTGACCTTGGGGACCAGTATATTCACACAGAGGCAGAGTCAACGGCAGACACAAAAGCTGATAGGATAAAATACTGTTGACGGAAATAGCTTTCTGGGATAAAACTGCTGACTGAAGGAGCAGAAGTTTTCATCGCATAGGCAATTTTAGCCACTCGATGTATCAAATGGGTATTCTGCTTTCTCCACTTTGTCTTTTCAACAAGTTGCTTTATATAGTTTACTTTCTGAAGGGTTCAAAAAAGGTACACATATAGTGCAGTAGACTCTATATACTCAGTCAAACCCACACAGACGAAGACAGGGAGGGATTGTATGATCTATGCTGCGTGGCTAAATGTTCTCTATAGTTATAACGCATGGTGCAGGATGATTGTTTTAGCCCCTGATTCCCCATTAGTGTGAAGGAAACTGTTAGGACTGTTAAGGGAAATCAGACATCCCCCAACTAATATGAGTCTCCATTAATATTACATAGCACCATCTGAGTAATAGAGCGATGTAAATAGGACCCTGGTCATGGACTGGATCACACAGTGAGATCAGCGCTAGTAAGAAAAGACAAGTACGAGTGTATGTGCAATAAACATGTAGACGAGTGCAATAGAAACTCTATTTCAAAAGCTGTTTGTATCCTAGGTGTGTGAATACTGCAACGTGGGTTCAATTGAATCAAGGCCCTTTGGACAAGACTCATAGTTGATTACTGAAATTGAAAAATAATGATGTTTAAAATCTCAGACAAATGAGTTGGGGCCACGTCATGAAACGTCTCTTAGTATTCCTGTTTTTGGTGAATGGGGGTAGAGTCGTTGCCCTTTCTAACTGAGGCAGGACCCTTCAGGTCAAACATAATGATGATCAGACATGGCTCTGCTGCTGTTCTGTCTAATGAGACACGCTGACATGGAGACAGACAGGCTGACAGACCAACAGCTCACTGAATGAAGCATTAGGGGTTGTGGCCAAAACAGGCAGTGGCTCGGGTTGTTGTTGTCCTTCATGATCTTTTTGGCCTGAGAGGTTATTTTCCTGACACCATACTCCGAGGGCCCTCTCCTCCCTGTAGGCTGTCTCGTTGTTGTTGGTAATCAAGCCTACCACTGTAGTGTCGTCTGCAAACTTGATGATTGAGTTGGAGGCGTGCTTGGCCACGCAGTCATGGGTGAACAGGGAGTACAGGAGAGGGTTGGGAACGCACCCTTGTGGGGCCCCAGTGTTGAGGATCAGAGGGGTGGATATGTTGTTTCCTACTCTCACCACCTTTTGACGGCAGATCAGGGAGTCCAGGACCCAGTTGCACAGGACGGGGTCGAGACTCAGGGTCTCGGACTTAATGACGAGTTTGGAGTGTACTATGGTGTTAAATACTGAGCTGTATTCAATAAACAGCATTCTTGCATAGGTATTTATTTTGTCCAGATGGGATAGGGCAGTGTCCAGTGTGATGGAGATTGCGTCGTCTGTGGACCTATTGGGGCGGTAAGCAAATTGGAGTGGGTCTAGGGTATCAGGTAGGTGAAGGTGATATGATCCTTGACTAGTCTCTCAAAGAACTTCAATATATCCTCCAAACACCGGCTTCGAGGGCATTGTAACTTTTATACAATGGGTTACCAACATATTCAAATAATGGTTGACATATTTTCACATTATTTTGATTTATTTATTCATGCTATTTCATCCTTCAACTAGATATAGTCCCTACACAAATCTAGGGTTGCTACCCAAGCTGGCTGGTCGTTCTTTCTATCGGTTCGGTTGCCTGAGAAGCGACCCAGTCTTTTTGTTGTAAATATGTGGATGTGACGAAGTCGTTCGTTCTAAATGTTCTGTTGCAACATTCTTATCACTTGCTTGCTAACTAGCCAACATCTGCTAACACAGTCACAGCAAACAATGCAGCCAGAATAACAGCAAAGTATATGCATTTGCATTTGTTTTAGCTGTTTTCTAGTGCATTTTTGGGGATACAGTACATCCATAACAATGATGCTCGATTTCGCCTGGCATAGAACATGTTCTCTCTCGCCAGCACACTGTTCAGACGATTAGCCAACTACACAGCTAACACAATCACTTGAAACTGAAGCTGGAATGACAGCTGCATTTCATGTTTTTCTATTGGCATTTCTTTGTATATATCCATAAAAATGATGCTGATTCATGATTTCGACTGGCTGAGAAAAGCTGCCAGACTGCCTGTCTCATTCCAACTCCCGACACGCTCATTAGGCCTACTATGGGACAGCTGGAGTTCGAATTTCAATATTGAAACAATGTTGCAAATGTCAGAGAGACAGACAGCAAGGTTGATACAAATCTCTGCTGTTTAAAGCCAAATGCTAGTCCCTAAAATAAATGGGAGATAATGTCTTAATGCTTTTTACGGTGGATATCAAATTTATAAATTGCCTGGCTGGGCTGATGAGACAGTGGATTGCGCAGTCAGATGGAATATTGAATAGACATTTCAACATCATACCCTTACAACATGCGTTGTAAAAATGATGATCTAGCCTGTGAGTTATAACTGTATTATACAATGAGTGTGTTTAATCCTGAATAACACACAGTCTAGATCTTCATGTTTACAATGCATGTTCTTTACACTGTAGGGCGAAGAATCTTTACATAAAGTGGAATGAGAGGCATCTCTCATACATACACACCTTTCATGCATTTCCTATTCTAATGACTCTACCTCCTGGCGTGTTTGTGTGTGTGTGTGTGTGTGGGGGGGCTTTGTGTGTGTATGCAAATATTTATGTGTGTGCTTGCTTGTGTGTCTGTGTGTGTGTGTGTGTTGAATCTTCTCTTAAGTCACAATAATTCTGTGGGGAGTGTTGGCTCACAGAGTTCAGCTGATCCCATGTGACGGGCCAACTCTTCAAAGAGCGACAGCCTTGTTAAAACGCACCGCAGGAGCCCGAAATAAATAAATAAACCTGCGGAAAAAGGAACGAGAGCACGGGGAAAGAATCAACACAATGACACCCCGTTTGTCTAACAATGTACCGCCTGCCGGGGTTTTAAAATATTAAAATGTCTGGATTTTTTTTTTGTTCCTCCTAATTAGGATATGTGTTGTGTGACTTTTCACTGTCAAGTGTGTTTGATACTGTTATATTTCATTTCCGTTGATAGGAATTTGAACGTCCTTTGGAGAAACATCTTGTTCCGCGCGTCAGTACAAAGGCATGCTTCTTTTTTGAGCCGCTTCCTTTCGTATAATTGTTTTCCTTTTTTACCAGGCTTTTTTTCTGATTCTGTGAAGCTGGCCTCTGTGAGGCTTGGTGAGGCTGTTAAAGTATGTGTGTCACTTCATGCACCTACTGTTAAAGTGGTAGGAACTAAAGAAAGAAAAAGAACTCACGACTTAGGCAATTATTATTTCCTTGACATCACTAAGCAAATGGGGTCAAATAAAAACGTGACATGTGTAGAAATGACCTCCTGCTACATCTCTGAGGAGTCCCTGGTCAACAAGCTCTCGCAGATTTACTGCAGAATGCGACGTTTGTCCGTATACGTCGCATTTTGAAGGTTCAAAACTACCGAGAGTCAATTGATGCACCTGTCTGTCAATCTAATAACGTAATCATTAAAACAATCTTAAAAATCCCTGTTTAAGCTAGAGATATATATTTTTTGCATGGTCTGTATCTCAATCTGCCACATCCACCGATGCCGGTCTTCCGCATCTGATGTGGAAAGTGGCAGAGCTACGGCTCTGTTGGTCAGACATCCCGGAAATCGGTCGTCTCACGAAAATGTCTGTAACGGTTTTGCCAACAGATGAATATGGAAAGATGAGGCTCTGTGGAAAGATGAGGCTGTCGCGCATACTATAGTGTTCTCCGTTTTGTTCTACGACCCCAACAAGTGTCACTGGACTTGTCTGAAGGTAACCCGGGAACCGGTTGTAAAAATGTATAGAAGTATGAAAGGGGTTACATTTGTGTACATTTGTTTCTCCTTGATATAGAACAGAAAAGCTTCGGTTTCCATTAAGTTTAGGCATTAATTCCAAATGGTTCATGTTTGGAATAGTCTTAAAACTAAAACAATTCCATGGTTAAGTTAAGGCATTCATTCCAAAACACTGGGATTTAGAACGCCCCCTGACTGTGAGTGTAAATCACCATATTGGCAATGTTGCATCACTGGCAAGAGAGAATATTTTCAAACAAAAATGGCTGAATTTACAGAGTAGCTCCGAGTCTGAGAATTAGTTTATTACAGAGAATTACATAATGTTAACTAGGGAGCCAATAAACCTACTGAAGCTGTTAATGTTTGAGTCGATCGTTGCCTCAGTTCAAAGAGTTCGCTCTCGTAGCAGTAGCTACACAGACATGCCGCCTGAAACCTTAGCTAGAGGGTCGGGGTAGCCAAACACAAACTGGTGTGAGTGGGGATGCTGCCAGATAATGGCTAGAGTCGGAGTGTGTGTGTTGTAGAGAGATGGTGGTGATACAGCACAAAATCCCAGCGGATGGTGATGTAATACATCCAGTCAGAGGTTCCCGTCAGTCTGTCTGGATGGTGACTGTATTACATCCAGTCAGAGGTTCCTCTCAGTCTGTCTGGATGGTGATGTAATACATCCAGTCAGAGGTTCCTGTCAGTCTGTCTGGATTGTGATGTATTACATCCAGTCAGAGGTTCCTGTGGTGATGTATTACATCCAGTCAGAGGTTCCTATCAGTCTGTCTGGATGGTGATGTAATACATCCAGTCAGAGGTTCCTGTCAGTCTGTCTGGATGGTGATGTAATACATCCAGTCAGAGGTTCCTGTCAGTCTGTCTGGATGGTGATGTAATACATCCAGTCAGGAGGTTCCTGTCAGTCTGTCTGGATGGTGATGTATTACATCCAGTCAGAGGTTCCTGTGGTGATGTATTACATCCAGTCAGAGGTTCCTGTCATTCTGTCTGGATGGTGATGTATTACATCCAGTCAGAGGTTCCTGTCAGTCTGTCTGGATTGTGATGTATTACATCCAGTCAGAGGTTCCTGTGGTGATGTATTACATCCAGTCAGAGGTTCCTATCAGTCTGTCTGGATGGTGATGTAATACATCCAGTCAGAGGTTCCTGTCAGTCTGTCTGGATGGTGATGTAATACATCCAGTCAGAGGTTCCTGTCAGTCTGTCTGGATGGTGATGTAATACATCCAGTCAGGAGGTTCCTGTCAGTCTGTCTGGATGGTGATGTATTACATCCAGTCAGAGGTTCCTGTGGTGATGTATTACATCCAGTCAGAGGTTCCTGTCATTCTGTCTGGATGGTGATGTATTACATCCAGTCAGAGGTTCCTGTCAGTCTGTCTGGATTGTGATGTATTACATCCAGTCAGAGGTTCCTGTGGTGATGTATTACATCCAGTCAGAGGTTCCTGTCAGTCTGTCTGGATGGTGATGTAATACATCCAGTCAGAGGTTCCTGTCAGTCTGTCTTGGTGGTGACTGTATTACGTCCAGTCAGAGGTTCCTGTCAGTCTGTCTGGGTGGTGATGTAATACATCCAGTCAGAGGTTCCTGTCAGTCTGTCTGGATGGTGATGTAATACATCCAGGTCAGAGGTTCCTGTCAGTCTGTCTGGGTGGTGACTGTATTACGTCCAGTCATAGGTTCCTGTCAGTCTGTCTGGATGGTGATGTATTACGCCCAGGTCAGAAGTTTCTGTCAGTCTGTCTGGATGGTGATGTAATACATCCAGGTCAGAGGTTCCTTTCAGTCTGTCTGGGTGGTGACTGTATTACATCCAGTCAGAGGTTTCTGTCTGTCAGGGATATGTGTATAGGTGGCAGGGAAGTCAGGCGCAGGAGAGTCAAACGGAGTGTAAAATGGAGTCTTTAAATATATGTCCAAGAAAAATTTATAATAACAAATATGGGTTTGAAGACCCGTCGCGCACCTATACAAAAAACACTACACTGACAATAAACAATCTCTGACAAAGACATGAGGGGAAACAGAGGGTTAAATACATAACAGGTAATGAATGGGATTGAAAACAGGTGTGTGGGAAGACAAGACAAAACCAATGGAAAATGAAAAATGGATCAATGATGGCTAGAAGACCGGTGACTTCGAACGCCGAGCACCACCCGAACAAGGAGAGGCAACGACTTCGGGAGAAGTCGTGACAGTACCCCCCCCCCCCCCCTGACGCGCTGCTCCAGCCTCGCGTCGACACCGGCCTCGGGGACGACCCGGAGGGCGAGGTGCAGGGCGATCTGGATGGAGACGGTGGAATTCTGATAACATGGAAGGATCTAACACGTCTTACACCGGAACCCAGCATCTCTCCTCCGGCCCGTAACCCTCCCAGTCCACGAGGTACTGAAGGCCCCTCGCCCGACGTCTCGAATCCAAAATGGATCGAACAGAGTATGCCGGGACCCCCTCGATGTCTAGAGGAGGCGGAGGAACATCACGCACTTCAGCCTCCTGGAGCGGGCCAGCCACCACCGGCCTGAGGAGAGACACATGGAACCAGGGGTTAATACGGTAATTAGTGGGCAGTTGTAACCTATAACATACCTCGTTCACTCTCCTCAGGACTTTAAACAGCCCCACAAACCGCGGACCCAGCTTCCGGCAGAGCAGGCGGAGGGGCAGGTTTCGGGTCGAGAGCCAGACCCTGTCCCCTGGTGCGAACACTGGGGCCTCACTGCGGCGACGGTCTGCGACAATTTTCTGGCGCCTTATGGCATGCTTAAGGTGGACATGGGCTGCCTCCCAGGATTCCTCAGCGTGCCCAAACCAATTGTCCACCGCAGGAGCCTCGGTCTGGCTCTGATGCCAAGGAGCCAGAACTGGCTGATACCCTAATACAGATTGAAAAGGAGTAAGGTTAGTGGAGGAGTGACGTAGCGAGTTCTGAGCCATCTCTGCCCAGGGCACGAACTTCGCCCACTCCCCCGGCCGATCCTGGCAATAAGACCGCAGAAACCTACCCACATCCTGGTTAACTCTCTCCACCTGCCCATTACTCTCGGGGTGAAAACCTGAGGTAAGACTAACCGAGATCCCTAGACGCTCCATGAACACCTTATACTGGGAATGCAGGAAAAAATCAGGAAAAGAGACCGAGACAAACATTAGTGCAACAGAGGGCTCTGGATGAGAATGGTGCCTACTCACCTGGGGTGATGCCAGAATGCCCTGCCTGCCTTCTCTATTCCCAGAGGAACCAACCCGGCACCAACCAGCAGTGTGCCCTCTGCGACCATGAATGGTGCTCGAGCGGGAACCCCCTCCGGTCTCCCTGCGCACCATCCCTCCCAATTCCATAGGTTCGGGAGAGAGGGTGCGGAAGGATGGAACAACCAGACCCCGATCTAGACGTCCACGAGTAGCCAGCATGTTGTCCAGCCTGATGGACATGTCCACCAGCTGGTCGAAGGTGAGGGTGGTGTCTCTACAGGCCAGCTCCCGACGGACGTCCTCGCGTAGACTACAACGGTAATGGTCGATCAGGGCCCGTCGCTCCATCCAGCGCCGGCAGCCAAGGTCCTAAACTCCAAAGCAAACTCCTGTGCACTCCTCGTCTCCTGCCTCAGATGATAGAGGAGCTCACCCGCTGCTTTGCCTTCGGGTGGATGGTCGAATACTATCCGGAATTGGCGGGTGAACTCCTCAAAATAGTCCAACGCCGCATCCTCCCTACTACACACAGCACTGGCCCATTCCAGGGCTTTCCCGGTGAGGCATGAGACGAGGGCCTAACTCTTCTCACGGTCAGATGGTACTGGGGAGACCGTGGCCAGATACAAGCTCAGCTTAAGGAGGAAACTCTGCTAGCCGGCAGTATCTCCGTTGTATCCCGTGGGTAGGGATAAATGGATCTTCGGTTCCGGAGGGGAAAAAGCGTTCAAGGGAGATTCCGGTTGTGGTGGTGGTGGTGGCGCTGGAGAAACTCCCTGTCTCTCCCAGCGATCCATATTCTGAACAATGCGATCCATGACAGAGCTTAAACAGTCAATCTCCTCCGCTTGTTCCCGAACGCGTTCCTCCACCTCCATGAGCGTAGTGTCCTCTCCTGCTGACTTCATATATATTGGTCAGAGATTCTGTCAGAGATATGTGTATAGGTGGCAGGGAAGTCAGGCGCAGGAGAGTCAAACGGAGTGTAAAATGGAGTCTTTTAATATATGTCCAAGTAACATGCTCCATAACACTAAATAGAAAAATGAATAATAACAAATATGGGTTTGAAGACCCGTCGCGCACCTATACAAAAAACACTACACTGACAATAAACAATCTCTGACAAAGACATGAGGGGAAACAGAGGGTTAAATACACAACAGGTAATGATTAGGATTGAAAACAGGTGTGTGGGAAGACAAGACAAAACCAATGGAAAATGAAAAATGGATCAATGATGGCTAGAAGACCGGTGACGTCGAACGCCGTGCACCGCCCGAACAAGGAGAGGCAACGACTTCGGCAGAAGTCGTGACACTGTCAGTCTGTCTGGATGGCGATGTATTTATTGGACGTGTCCTGGCAGAAGAGGTTGCTCAACCAGTCAGCAGCTGATATGCAGTTAAATAATTGGTGAAATGTTGCTTGATTATAAATTGTTTAAGGTTAATATCAGTAGTGGATAGGTGCTCAATATATACAATCAGTATCCTATAACGTTGTTTAGTGCGATGGTAACACGACCAGAGTTGGAATCGCAGACAGCATCATGATTCATGAAATCTCATTCTAACCAATATTGGTTAGAATTATAAATTATAAATACATTGTGATTTAGTTTCGGTATCAGACAAACTCTTCTTATGATTTTGTTTACGGAGCATACAGGCAGTTTATCGCCAGTTCATCCAATGGGCACAAGGGAGAATTGGACGAGGTGTACGGCGTCTCAAAACAGCTGGACTGGGACAAAGTAGAACATCCGTTTGAAACGGGTAAAAAAATCTGTGTAAAAGCAATTCCACTCTGATTCCTGTTGAATTATGGTCTTCAGTGATCTCACTCTCCGTCAGCTACATATTTGGTGTATAGGGGCAGGACTCAGTTGTATACTGATGGTCGTTAGCTCAATCTAGCTGGGCCCCGAGCTCTTTAGTGATGGTCCCTGTGGACCTCTTCTCCACCTCAGCACAGGAACACTCTGGAACCCAGGTGTCAGTTTTGGCATGCTGTACTAACCGTTCTTTCCTGTTGGTAGAAAGCATCTATTAGGCTATAGTTATATTCAAGAATCACTGCATATACTTGAAATAAACAATAGCCGTAGAAATAACATGGACTTGCATGTACTGTACCTCCTCTGCCTCCAGCACAATCTCCCAAGGGATGAAAACATTTTCTGGAGATGAAAATGTCATTCTGAAAACACACAAACATTTTGTTAACCTCTCTGGGATATGTGGGACGCTAGCAGAGTGCCGAATTCAAATAAATTACTATAAAAATCTAACTTTCATTAAATCACACATGCAAGAGAGCAAATTAAAGCTACACGTTTTGTGAATCCAGCCAACATGTCAGATTTCAAAAAGGCTTTTCGGCGAAAGCATATGAGGCTATTATCTGAGGATAGCACCTCCGTAAACAAAGAGCGAAACCATATTTCAACCCTGCAGGCGCGACACAAAACGCAGAAATAAAAAATATCATTAATGCCTTACCTTTGACGAGCTTCTTTTGTTGGCACTCCAATATGTCCCATAAACATCCATTTATGTCCATTTATTTGTCGCGTTCGATCCAGAAAACTCCGGTTCCAAATATCTTAAAAGTTACCTGTAAACTTTGACAAAACATTTCAAACCACTTTTGTAATACAACTTTAGGTATTTTTTTACGTAAATAATCGATACAAATGAAGACGGCTTGATCTGTGTTCAATAGAGGAGGAAAACAAACTGTAGCTAGCTTTCTGGTCAAGCACCTCTAGCTAACAGTACACATCAAGTGACCCTCGTTCAAGATGGCCGTACTTCTTCATTACACAAAGGAATAACCTCAACCAATTTCTAAAGACTGTTGTCATCCAGTGGAAGCGATAGGAACTGCAAGAAGGTCCCTGAAAATCTGGAATCCCAATGAAACCTCATTGAAAAGAGAGTGACCTCAAAACAAAAAATCTGAATGGTTTGTCCTCGGGGTTTCACCTGCTAAATAAGTTCTGTTATATTCACAGACATTATTCAAACAATTGTAGAAATGTCAGAGTGTTATCTATCCAGATCTACTAATAATATGCATATATTTTCTTCTGGGGATGAGTAGCAGGCAGTTGAATTTGGGCATGCATTTCATCCGGACGTGAAAATACTGCCCCTGTCACCAAGAAGTTAAGACAACTGAACCCAAATATATCAGTTAGGATTAACAAGCTACCTGTTATGTATGCTTTGTCAACACACACAAAAACACACACACAGCAAATATAGGGACAATTATTAGCAAATATTAGCTATGTCAACTTCAGTCTAGCTGAATGAGGTGGAACTAACAAAACATTACAACAAAAAAATCGGTCAACAAAATGTATTACAGTACTTGACTATCTGAGGTGGAAGCTCGCTACAGTAACTACATAATAACAGGGGTACATGGAGAAACTGTGTTGCAATTTTAGATGCAGTTTGCTAACGTTATTTGTTGGCGGGTTTTACACAAAACACTTCAGACGCAATTAGCTAGTTACCTTCAACTAGAGTTGCAACACAGTTGTCCAGTGTCTAAACGCTAGCCTAGTCAACAACTGTCATGACCGGTTAACATTACCACAGGCTCCATTGCATTGACATGCGTCGCCTCGTTCGTTCAGTCGCTTTTGCTTGACTCCAGAGTCAGCAACGTTGATGATCATCAGTCGTTAACCCCTACACCATAACCCTCTACATTTCAAACGGAGGCACAAGCAGAAGGCTTCAACTTAGACCTATGACTCCTTTCCATTCGGAAACTCCCGGTTGCCGTATCGAAAGTGCCCTTCATCACAAAGTCTGCCTCCGTGAAGTGCCGTCTGCAGATCCTGGTTGTTCGAGCTGGCACGTCCTTCTTCTTCAGGACATGCAGCCACTTCTTCAAAAGTTGTGGTTCCTTGGGCAGCCGATGGTAGTTTCCCGAGGGATTTTGCTGGAGCCAATTCATACAGCCTGGCGCTATACAGTTCATGTTTGAATTGCTACTTGTTGTCGCCATCTCCATTGTTCGCTCCTAACCTCACTCTCTTCGATTCACTCGCCCATAGACAACACCACAGACAATTTGCTGATGCCTGCCAGAAATGGCGTCAGTCGTCACTATGGCAATTTAAAATGGCACTGACCAAATATAGAGGTTTTTATGTTAAATGCACATGTTTGGTATTAGTGGATTGAATACATCTCTTTGCTTAGATTTACTACCTAAAGTGTTTCCATTCCCTTTAAGGGTTAAGGTTTGGGATAGGGGGAAAAAACACATAGCAAAAATGACACCCATCCTCCATCCTCTTCCACAGTTCCCTTGCAAAACCCATTCCTACTTGATGGTAATAACGCTCACCATTGCCCCGAGTGATTTTAAAGGCATCTCCGACGTCCTGGGGACCTGGACGGACGTCGAATTTCGAAGTGGATCTTGAGTGACCTGGCTACTCTGGTGGCCTAGCGTCTCTCCACAAAACTTTCTAATTATAACAACATGAAGGCAGCACAGGAGGAAGGAAGCCACACAACACCATGCACCTGCATTTACAGAGGATTAATCCTATAATGAAATGTGTATTATACAGGATCAGAGTCTCCAGCTCACGGCATCAAAGATGTAAAAGAATGCCAGGTTGGTTATTTCATAATGATACTCCCCTCTTACATTTGGGGATTTTGTAAGAAGTCAAACTGACAGCTTGTCAATAATTTCTCTAACCATAGTCAAAAGACTGAAAGAACAACTGGCAAACCGGTGTTAGTCTGAAGGGATTTGTGTCTTGTCTGTCTAGAGGAAAAAGGGGATGATGAGAGGACAAACTGTATGCTTTATTGACGGAGAGGATAGAATTTACTCAGTCTTTCCTCCATATTAAAACAGAAAGAAGAAAAACGGAGAAAAGGGCAACAAATCACCATAGACTCCAAAAAGGTTAATCCGTCCAGAGCCTCCCTCTTGGTGTGTGCGTTGAAGACGTGTACAACTCCAAGGTTGGGAATTAAGTCTGTTCAAAGCGGTGCGGGGGGATCATGTTAGGGAAAGGTCTCCGGGCTTTCTACGGGAACCCGTGTGTGGGTTAGGATTTAGAGAGATAAATTAGCGATTGGCGGACGTATGCGGTGGGCAGAGGAACAAAGCCCAAATCAAATTTCACCCGTCTGTCCCTTCAATATTACTGGCCATCGCAAACCCTCCCTGAGAACCCTGGGTGAGAAGAAAGTAATTCAGGGGAAATCAGAAATGGTCTCGCGCCACTTCTCTCACAGACAGTTGCTGCTTACTCTGCACAAACGAATCTGGACCAATTTCCCATATGCTTGACACGTACGTTCCACAATATAACTACTATTTTGTCACTTAGGGTTTGTATGATTTTGATGAAAGGATTTTCGTTTGATTGGCCGTGCCGGTTATGCTGTTCCAATGGCACTTTTCTATTGCAATGGAATTGCAGGAACAAGAAAGAGTAAGTACCCAGCCTTGAGACACAACCAGGTTTATACTGTAATACTGATGTTGACTTGTCATCCATCAGATTGGGAGATAACAACAGCGAACAGACATCATACTGTATTGCATGGGAGAGAGCGAGAGAGAGATTTCAGATGGCTATGAATGTGAGGACGCATGCTTATTATAAAACAGCATTTTTCAGGTGGTTATGAATGTGATGACACATACTTATTATAAATCATCATTTAACATGAGATAAAAGCAGTGGCAGGTGTATCATTAGGCAGAAGAGGCAATTGCCTCAGGCCTCATGTCATCAAGGAGTAATCCATTTGTAATCATTCAGCCGAATATTAATTCATAACAGATCAATAATTGATTTACATATATAAGCAGACACTGACTATACCAAACATAAGGAATACCTCCCTAATAAGTTGCACCCCCCCTTTGAGACATTTGATTGGACTATTATGAGAAAAACATGGATTATATTAATATAGACAGACATATATAGAGAGAGACAAAGAAAGAGAGAGTGAGTTTTCAGATGGTTATGATTGTGAGGCGGCATACGTATTATCTCATCCACCCCACTACACCCTTGAGGACTGGTCCAGAGGGGTGGGTCACCCAGCAACCTCATTATTATCTCCCCAAAGTTGTGGCCATGTTTGAAAATGATATTTCATTTTAATGCAGAATTTTCCCACTCATGATGAAAAGACCCATGCCCTCTTCTGTTTGTATCCTGTCCTGTCCTCTCTGTGCTGCAGCTGTAGTAATGTATGACCTGGTGGAGGAATAGGCAACGTTATACCAAGACAATTAGAGAGATGGCTCTGGAAGTCATATCTAAAAGTGTGTGTGTGTGTGTGTGTGTGTGTGTGTGTGTGTGTGTGTGTGTGTGTGTGTGTGTGTGTGTGTGTGTGTGTGTGTGTGTGTGTCTGTCTGTGTTCCAGTACTAGTGGAGCCTGGTAGGGGGACACGACAGGGCCGGGTCAAGGTGAAGGAGACACACTATGAATGGGCACGAGTACGGTTTTAGAATGTGATGACGCGCTGTGTGCAGATAGCCAAGAATTGTTTTTAATCTGACCATTTGAGCCGATGGGGTCGAATACATAAACCTACAAAATCATCTGTAACTGTTGACCAAACACCACATAAAATTGTAGCAGCTCAGGGCACCATGAACCATTATTGGGTATTGCTGTCCTCTTCCCTCTTTCTGGAAATAGTCCAGTGTCTTCAATCATCTGTCTGTTTGCCTCATGTACAGATGTAGGATCTTAAATTAATCACGCTTTTGTTGCCAAGAATTTTCCTGCACGGCAGTAAATGCAAACTTGTAGTGTATTCGAAGTATTGTAATTTCCACTTTAAAATGTCAGACTTTTCTGTAACAAAAATATGTATGAACCCCTACTAAAAACGGTCCTTTACTTATAATCCACTTAATAATTCACATTTCCTGTTGCTGCAGGATTATTTTCCTGCTGTCAGAAACTGGCTCAAATTAAGATCCTACATCTGTACAGTCAAGTGGGGGCTATACAGGAGATGCATGACCTCCCGAGGTGCTCTATTCAAGAGGAGGGCATTAGAATGACAATTCTCCACCCCGTGGTTATGAAACTATCCTGAACAATTTCAGAAACCATTCTAATTCTATACACCATCACAATCAAGGGAAATTATGTTTTAAGTGCAGCATTAGCCTTCGACTGCTCCTTATTAGTAACATGATCGCAAAGAAATGCAATAGGAATGTCCATGGGTTACCTTTGCGTTTGCAGTGCTCTGGCTTGGCCTGTGTCAGCAGTGGAACTGTAGCTGGTTCCTTTGATTCCTGTAATGTCTGTATCAAGGAGCATCAACTGGGGAGCCCACCCACCCGCTGATCAACGCCATCATAGGCCATACAGAGCACAGCAGCAGGAAGCGGAAGATTACAGCTGACACAGACACACACATATCCCATACCGCTATCTTGAGATGGTTATTTTTGTCTGGTTGCCATGGATGTTTTGATCAGGATGGATAATCACTCACACAGACAGACAGACAGACACTCCTGATGACACTCCTGATGTGTGTTGTTTGCATTCTAATTTGCACCCTTTTCCCTACACAGCGCATACTATAGGAAATAGGGTGTCATTTGGGATGCACATTTAGTCTTTAGGCGGAGGATGCAAACGCATTTGAGTCAATGTATCATTCAACATGATATTACAGTGAGGTTATGTGGGACAGGAGTATTTAGAGAGGTGGGTGAAACTCTACAGCATCCTGCTTTCAGGTCATCAGATACACAACGGGACAAAGGCTTTAGCCCACTATAGAACACAGTATATGCATATGCCTGAGTCTGAACGAGAGTGGGAAAATGTGTCCCTTTAAACACAACATCCTCATAATTATACTCTCCAGCCAGAGAAATGGTCCCTTTCAAAAAATATGAAGGAATCATTTAAATGTAGGCCCTTTTGACCTCATATCCTTCGCCATCATAAGCCTCAAGGTTTTGCACAATGTTATGAATGGTAAGAATGAATATGGAAAATAATGTGGCAAATAATGCCAAAGTTAACATGATACGTACGTGTGACAGTGTGTGTGTGTGTGAATGTGTGTGTGTGTGTACACACTGTCAATGTGTGTGTACATGCTTGCCCGTATATGTGTGTGTGAGCCAAGGTTATTGAAGTAAACTCAAACTGAAACTCAGGGCTCTAATCAAGGATCCAATCAGATCAGCTATAGCCGACATCCACATGGCAGTTGTTTTGACCGTGTCGGCTGTGGAACAGCGTTACAGCTGTCAAATCTACAGGCGGCTCCTGGCATTGTACCTAAAGCGGACACTGCTATTGGCTGCACAGAGCAGCATCGAGAGAAATCTCGACACAGCCTTGTTTAAGTTCGAACACTGGAATGTGAGATGTAATCTACATGCTATGTGGGTCTTGGCCGGTTAAAGGTTGACCTGACTGAATCTAGGTCAAAACCCAAAATGAATCATAGAAAACGATTTACTAAACTGAAATGAAAGAAACAACTGTACTAAAACGATTATAATTGACTACAACATATAAATAAAATAAAAACCATAATGAATTATGTTCAGTTTTAGTTTTGTAATGGGGTTTTCAGGCATTTTTTAATGGGTTTTCAAGCTTTTATTTTATGGGGTTTTCAAGCTTTTTTGTATTGGGGTTTTCAAGATTCTGAATCTGGCAGGTCACATTGAGATTGACTTTATCATTTAAAGGTAGACTGAGCGAGATGACTTTGCCACGAGCAGCACCGCCAATTATTGTTCACTTTTAAGTGGTAAGGCGAAAGCAACCCATTTTAGACTTAAATCGGGTAGTGAAGTCGGGGGAGGTGCATCTGCGACAGCTGAAAGTCGGACACTAATGCGGTTTTCTAACAGCAAGGCTCAGATCAACATTGCAGTGTTGCCATTGTTGATAAAAAAAATGTAAATGATCATGTCTGAGTAAACATGTATCTAACCCCCTGTAGTCAAAACTTCATGACATGTGATCACATGACTTTTGTCAAGTTCATGCAGTTGACACGTGGGTGCAAGTCCCCAGAATGCAACACACTTTGAAAGGCTTTACCAAACGATGGATACCGACATGAGGAAAGTGATCTGCTTGAACACGCCCATCGAGATGAGAAGAGACACTTTGCTCTGACACAGTCACACATCTGCGCACGGGTGCGCTTCATGCTACTACAAAATGGTAGCTATAGGATCAAAACAGCAGAGAAGTTTAGCCTCCGGCTTCAACACTCCTGGTTGTTGTGGAAATTTTACATTTTACATTTAAGTCATTTAGCAGACGCTCTTATCCAGAGCGACTTACAAATTGGTGCATTCACCTTATGACCTCCAGTGGAACAGTAGTGCATCTAAATCTTTTCAGGGGAGGGGGTGAGAGGGATTACTTTATCCTATCCTAGGTATTCCTTAAAGAGGTGGGGTTTCAGGTGTCTCCGGAAGGTGGTGATTGACTCCGCTGTCCTGGCGTCGTGAGGGAGTTTGTTCCACCATTGGGGGGCCAGAGCAGCGAACAGTTTTGACTGGGCTGAGCGGGAACTGTACTTCCTCAGTGGTAGGGAGGCGAGCAGGCCAGAGGTGGATGAACGCAGTGCCCTTGTTTGGGTGTAGGGCCTGATCAGAGCCTGGAGGTACTGAGGTGCCGTTCCCCTCACAGCTCCGTAGGCAAGCACCATGGTCTTGTAGCGGATGCGAGCTTCAACTGGAAGCCAGTGGAGGGAGCGGAGGAGCGGGGTGACGTGAGAGAACTTGGGAAGGTTGAACACCAGACGGGCTGCGGCGTTCTGGATGAGTTGTAGGGGTTTAATGGCACAGGCAGGGAGCCCAGCCAACAGCGAGTTGCAGTAATCCAGACGGGAGATGACAAGTGCCTGGATTAGGACCTGCGCCGCTTCCTGTGTGAGGCAGGGTCGTACTCTGCGGATGTTGTAGAGCATGAACCTACAGGAACGGGCCACCGCCTTGATGTTAGTTGAGAACGACAGGGTGTTGTCCAGGATCACGCCAAGGTTCTTAGCGCTCTGGGAGGAGGACACAATGGAGTTGTCAACCGTGATGGCGAGATCATGGAACGGGCAGTCCTTCCCCGGGAGGAAGAGCAGTTCCGTCTTGCCGAGGTTCAGCTTGAGGTGGTGATCCGTCATCCACACGGATATGTCTGCCAGACATGCAGAGATGCGATTCGCCACCTGGTCATCAGAAGGGGGAAAGGAGAAGATTAATTGTGTGTCGTCTGCATAGCAATGATAGGAGAGACCATGTGAGGTTATGACAGAGCCAAGTGACTTGGTGTATAGCGAGAATAGGAGAGGGCCTAGAACAGAGCCCTGGGGACACCAGTGGTGAGAGCACGTGGTGTGGAGACGGATTCTCGCCACGCCACCTGGTAGGAGCGACCTGTCAGGTAGGACGCAATCCAGCGTGGGCCGCGCCGGAGATGCCCAACTCGGAGAGGGTGGAGAGGAGGATCTGATGGTTCACAGTAAAGGCAGCCCGATAGGTCTAGAAGGATGAGAGCAGAGGAGAGAGAGTTAGCTTTAGCAGTGCGGAGCGCCTCCGTGATACAGAGAAGAGCAGTCTCAGTTGAATGACTAGTCTTGAAACCTGACTGATTTGGATCAAAAGGTCATTCTGAGAGATCGGGAGAGCTGGCACGTTCAAGAGTTTTGGAGAGAAAAGAAAGAAGGGATACTGGTCTGTAGTTGTTGACATCGGAGGGATCGAGTGTAGGTTTTTTCAGAAGGGGTGCAACTCTCGCTCTCTTGAAGACGGAAGGGACGTAGCCAGCGGTCAGGGATGAGTTGATGAGCGAGGTGAGGTAAGGGAGGAGGTCTCCGGAAATGGTCTGGAGAAGAGAGGAGGGGATAGGGTCAAGCGGGCAGGTTGTAGGGCGGCCGGCCGTCACAAGACGCGAGATTTCATCTGGAGAGAGAGGGGAGAAAGAGGTCAGAGCACAGGGTAGGGCAGTGTGAGCAGAACCAGCGGTGTCGTTTGACTTAGCAAACGAGGATCGGATGTCGTCGACCTTCTTTTCAAAATGGTTGACGAAGTCATCTGCAGAGAGGGAGGAGGGGGGAGGGGAGGAGGATTCAGGAGGGAGGAGAAGGTTGCAAAGAGCTTCCTAGGGTTAGAGGCAGATGCTTGGAATTTAGAGTGGTAGAAAGTGGCTTTAGCAGCAGAGAGAGAAGAGGAAAATGTAGAGAGGAGGGAGTGAAAGGATGTCAGGTCCGCAGGGAGGCGAGTTTTCCTCCATTTCCGCTCGGCTGCCCGGAGCCCTGTTCTGTGAGCTCGCAATGAGTCGTCGAGCCACGGAGCGGGAGGGAGGACCGAGCCGGCCTGGAGGATAGGGGACATAGAGAGTCAAAGGATGCAGAAAGGGAGGAGAGGAGGGTTGAGGAGGCAGAATCAGGAGATAGGTTGGAGAAGGTTTGAGCAGAGGGAAGAGATGATAGGATGGAAGAGGAGAGAGTAGCGGGGGAGAGAGAGCGAAGGTTGGGACGGCGCGATACCATCCGAGTAGGGGCAGTGTGGGAAGTGTTGGATGAGAGAGAGAGGGAAAAGGATACAAGGTAGTGGTCGGAGACTTGGAGGGGAGTTGCAACGAGGTTAGTGGAAGAACAGCATCTAGTAAAGATGAGGTCGAGCGTATTTCCTGCCTTGTGAGTAGGGGGGGAAGGTGAGAGGGTGAGGTCAAAAGAGGAGAGGAGTGGAAAGAAGGAGGCAGAGAGGAATGAGTCAAAGGTAGGCGTGGGGAGGTTAAAGTCGCCCAGAACTGTGAGAGGTGAGCCGTCCTCAGGAAAGGAGCTTATCAAGGCATCAAGCTCATTGATGAACTCTCCGAGGGAACCTGGAGGGCGATAAATGATAAGGATGTTAAGCTTGAAAGGGCTGGTAACTGTGACAGCATGGAATTCAAAGGAGGCGATAGACAGATGGGTAAGGGGAGAAAGAGAGAATGACCACTTGGGAGAGATGAGGATCCCGGTGCCACCACCCGCTGACCAGAAGCTCGGGGTGTGCGAGAACACGTGGGCAGACGAAGAGAGAGCAGTAGGAGTAGCAGTGTTGTCTGTGGTGATCCATGTTTCCGTCAGTGCCAAGAAGTCGAGGGACTGGAGGGAGACATAGGCGGAGATGAACTCTGCCTTGTTGGCCGCAGATCGGCAGTTCCAGAGGCTACCGGAGACCTGAACTCCACGTGGGTCGTGCGCGCTGGGACCACCAGATTGTGGAGCGTTTGTATGGTCTGTGCAGAGAGGAGAGAACAGGGATAGACAGACACATAGTTGACAGGCTACACAAGAGGCTACGCTAATGCAAAGGAGATTGAATGACAAGTGGACTACACGTCACGAGTGTTCAGAGAGTTAAGCTTACGTAGCAAGAATCTTATTGACTAAAATGATTAAAATGATACAGTACTGCTGAAGTAGGCTAGCTGGCAGAGGCTGCGTTGTTGACTAAGTAGGCTAGTTGGCATTGGCTGCGTTGTTGACACTACACTAATCAAGTCGTTCCGCTGAGTGTAATAGTTTCTACTGTGCTGCTATTCGGGGCTAGCTGGCCAGCAGTGTTGGCATGCGTTAAAAGAACGACAATAGCTGGCTAACTAACCTAGGAAGTCGCTCTAGACTACACAATTATCTTTGATACAAAGACGGCTGTGTAGCTAGCTAAGTAGCTAGCTACGATCAAACAAATCAAGCCGTTGTACTGTAATGAAATGAAATGAAAAATGTGATACTACCTGTGGAGCGAAGCGAAATGCGACCGGATTGTTGAGTGCAGAAGTTCTGTTCGGTAGACGTTGGCTAGCTGTTGGCTAGCTAGCAGAGTCTCCTATGTTAAGGACGACATAAAACTACACACTCTAAACTACACAATTATCTTGGGTACGAAGACAGCAAAGACAACTATGTAGCTAGCTAACACTACACTAATCAAGTCGTTCAGTTGAGTGTAATAGTTGTGCTGCTAATCGGTAGACGGTGGACTAGCTAACGGTGGACGTTAGCTAGCTGGCTAGCTGCAGGGCAGTGTAGACTGCGTTAGGACGACGAAATACGATAATTACGCAATTATCTATGAAACAAAGACGGCTGTGTAGCTAGCTAAGAAGAAATTGATAAGATTAGACAAATCAAACCGTTGTACTATAATGAAATGTAATGAAATATAATACTACCTGCGGACCGAGTGCAGATGCGACCGCTCGCTCCAACCCGGAACCTCGGGGTTGGAAACCATGTGTTTGATGTATTTGAAACCCTTCCACTCCGGCCATTACCACTAGCCCGTCCTCCCCAATTAAGGTGTCACCAACCTCCTGTGCTACTGTTTACTTTCTACATCATCTTGCTGAGTCTACCTTTAAACCTAACCAAACCTACCTTTTGCATTACTGCCCCACAGTGGCATACTGTGACATCTCCAGAAACACAAACCCTACACAACACATATATGGCTCCTAGACTCCCACGCCTAGACTGAAAACGATATATTATAAATACGAAATATACATGTTTTATAAAACCTAAACTACATACAAAACTAGTAAAGTGGATCTGAAAACGAACTGAAACAAAAAAGTAAAAAAACGTAAAAAGATAAAAACGTATATATAACCACAAAACTATAATAACCTTGGTGTGAGTGCTTGTGTATGTTTCTGTGTGTGTGTGTGTGTGTGTGTGCATGTGTGTGTGTGTGTGTGTGTGTGTGTGTGTGTGTATGTGTGTGTGTGTGTGTGTGTGTGTGTGTGTGTGTGTGTATGTTTCTGTGTGTGTGTGTGTGCGTGTGTGTGTGTGTGTGTGTGTGTGTGTGTGTGTGTGTGTATGTTTCTGTGTGTGTGTGTGTGCGTGTGTGTGTGTGTGTGTGTGTGTGTGTGTGTGTGTGTGTGTGTGTGTGTGTGTGTGTGTGTGTGTGTGTGTGTGTGTGTGTGTGTGTGTAGAGTGGGAAGTACAGTATGGATTGGAGAGTTTGTGTGGGAGGTGAGGTGGGGTTCTGTCCCAAACAATACGTTCAATCATAAAACACTTCACTTGACCCAGTCGTGTCCTCAACCACAGTTAATAAAATAAAATAGCTCTATTCTCCATGTATGAATACACACGATAATGGCATATTCTGGAAGCCTGAGAGTCAACCCGTTGTGTGCGGCTCCATGTTAAACAGTCACTTAACGGAGTGACTGTACATGCTTTTCACCGCCGTGTCCATGGCAACAGCGGGGGTCCGGTGAGCAGGTCTGGGGATGCTTGGCTGCGCACCGTAAGCCTGGTCAGGTGTGAAATGACCTCCGTACCCACTGTCACACCGAGCGTGAACAGAGTTTAACAAAAGAAACGTGGTTAAACCCAGAGATGGACTCTCTGTTATACTAGTGCTACAACGGTTGGAACAGAGCTTCTCGCTCAGATACCACAGTCACAAATGAAAGTGGAGATCCTCCCTGAATTACTAATGCTTAAAACAGATAGACTCACTGAAGTACTAGCCGTGTGTGTGTGTGTGTGTGTGTGTGTGTGTTGTGTGTGTGTGTGTGTGTGTGTGTGTGTGTGTGTGTGTGTGTGTGTGTGTGTGCATGCTTTTCTTCTTCATAATAGTATCAGATAGGAGTTACTTGGCTTGTAATCATAGCGGAACTCTTTTTGGTCCTATATATAACCTCTCCTAAGGGGTTCTATAAGGGGTTATAGAACCCCACAGGGTTGTATAACCAAAAGAGGGTTCTGCTACGGTTACAACCCTTTTGGGGGCTATATAGAACAGTTGATTATGGTTATTTATAGAACCTTTATGGAGAATGGTTCTATAAAGAAACGTTTTTTTTTATTCTGGTCAACCATATTATATTGTTCAAATTCAGTATTATTGTGTTAATTGACAAGCTGAATCAAGTGAGCTACCTCTGGAACAGCTGGGGTCCCTGAGGAGAGAGTTGAGAACAAACGGACTCATTTAGTCAACCGTTCTCATTTGACACATGTCGTAGTCATATATAAGACATGTAATGGAAACACACAACACATTAGAACAACTGGATTGACACTCTCGCGGTTGCAAAAAAAAGAGCTGTGAGCAAATCACACCCCAAGATATTCTACCCCAAATATTGCCTCCACTACATGATCTGTAAAGAACAATTGAAGAACTGCATAGAACTGTGACCTTTCCTCAAAGAACCCTTCAGGAACCCTCATTTTTTTGAGTGTGTACTGATTATGCGCGTCTCCAAAAAGTAATCACATCTTGACTTTTTTCCACGTTTTGTTGAGATACAGCCTGAATTTGAAATGGATTCGATTTAGATTTCTTTTGTCACTGGCCTACACATAATACCCCATATTGTCATCATGGAATTATGTTTTTAGGAATGTTTACAAATGAATTTAAAATGAAAAGCTGAAATGTCTTGAATAAACAAGTATTCAACCCCTTTTGTTTTGGCAAGCCTAAATAAGTTCAGGAGAAGACATTTGCTTAACAAGTCACATAATACGTTGCATGGACTCCGTGTCCAATAATAGCATTTAATACGATGTTCAAATGACTACCTCATCTCTGTACCCCACACAATTGTCTGGAAGGTCCCTCAGTCGAGCAGTGAATTTCAAGCACATATTCAACCACAAAGACAAGGGAGGTTTTCCAATTGTTCGCAAAGAAGGGCACCTATTGGTAGATTAAAAAAGGGGGATTAAAACAGACATTGAATATCCCTTTGAGCAGGGTGAAGTTATTAATTATACTTTGGATGGTGTATCAATACACCCATTCACTACAAATATGCAGGCGCCCTTTCTAACTCAGTTACCGGAGAGAAAGGAAACCACTTAAGGATTTCAGCAATCCGCCAATGGTTACAGAGTTTAAAACCTCAAAAATCTAAGCCATTTGGGTGGAGTGGGGGGGGCTAACATATGGAATAATTTAGCTATTTGATTTTGAATTTGATGACCCCTTAAGGGATATATAAATAAATCTATGTACAAATTATTTGATAAAATATTGAATTTGACCTTTATTACTGTTTACGGGATGTCTCATGGTCTGACAAACAGCACTCTAGCTCTGCCACCTTTCACTGTAGATGTGGAAGGCCGAAATAGGCGGATTCGGTGGACTGAGCTAAGCCCTTGCAGAAACTGATATCTCTAGTTTAAACTGATGGATTTTAATGGGGATTTTTAAAATGACGTTATTCACAGGCTGACTACACCGCTCGCTTTGGGTGCAGAAGCGTTGTAAAATAAATGTAGAAATCTATGTTATTCAATTATTGCACCCCCACTGCTTGTGCGCGCCAACGAGCGTCTGCGTTGCCAAGGGCTAAAATTGAAATCAGTTCTATTTCTGACACAGATCGCGCTGCAAGTCCTGCCTTTCCCATCTCCTCATTGGTTATACCCACGTAGGTGACTAAAAGACGAACGAAGTCAGTGGCGGTAATGCACCTAAGTTATGGAAGTTGCCAATCGCAATATAGTCAAGAGAGGAAAGAGAGAGGACTAGAAACGATTCGGTCGACCGTTTTATGTGTGGATTAATTGGCAGAGTAGAGGACCTTGTGCATTTCAGGTCAAATAACAACTCAATGTTCATATCCCAGGACAAATTAGCTAGCAACAGCAAGCTAGCTAAATAGGACAAATGACCTATCAAGTGCAAGTTAACTAGCTAAATTGCCATGAATATTTAATGCTTTTCTACCTGTCCCCAAATTAATATATTTGGTTCAGAGTTTGTTTTGATATTTTAACCTGCGTGTCATGATCGCGTTTTGTGTGGGGGGACAAAATACATTTATGCACGATGGCGCATGCGCGCAGTCGGTTTGACTTCCGTGTTAGATTGAAGCAAGGATGCGTCAATAGAGTCTTAAGGATTTTGAATGGCTGTGATAGGAGAGAATAGTGGCTGTGATAGGAGAGAATAGTGGCTGTGGTAGGCGTAAACTGAGGATGGATCAACGACATTGTAGTCACTCCACAATACTAATCTAATTGACAGAATGAAAAGAAGGATGCCTGTACAAAATAAAACGATTCAGAAATACGCATCCTGTTTGCAACAAGGCACTGAAGTCATACAGCAAAAGAAGTGGCAAAGAAATTAACTTTTTATTCTGAATACAAAGTTCTATGTTTGAGGTAAATCCAACACAACACATCACTGAGTACCACTCGGCATATTTTCAAGCATGGTGGTGGCTGCATCATGTTATTGGTATGCTTGTAATCATTAAGGACTAGGGAGTTTAAATCAAATACAAGTAAACGGAATAGAACTAAGCACAGACAAAATTCGAGAGGAAAACGTGGTTCCAACTGCTTTCCAACAGACACTGGGAGATAAATTCACCTTTCAGCAAGGCAATTACCTAAAACACAAGGCCAAATATACACTGAAATCGACAATGAATGTTCCTGACTGGCGTAGTTACAGTTTTCACTTAAATCGGCTTGAAAATCTATGGCAAGACTAATGGGCAAATAGGTGTGCAAAGCTCTTAGAGACTTACCTTGAAAGACTCACAGCTGTAATCGCTGCCAAAGGGGATTCTAACGTATTGATTCAGGGGGGTGAATACTTATCTAATCAAGATACACTGAGTGCACAAAACATTATGAACACCGGCTCTTTCCATGACATAGGCTGACCAGGTGAATCCAGGTGGAAGCGATGATGCCTCATTGATGTCACTTGTTAAATCCACTTCAATCAGTGTAGATGAAGGGGAGGAGACAGGTTAAAGAAGGATGTTTAAGCCTTGAGACAACTGAGACATGTGTGCCATTCAGAAGGGGAATGGGCAAGACAAGATATTGAAGTGCCTTTGAACAGGGTATGGTAGTCGGTGCCAGGCGCACCATTTTGTGTCAATAGTTGCAATGCTGCTGGGTTCTTCAGAGTATGGTCCACCGCCCAATGGACATCCAGCCAACTTGACATAACTGTGGGAAGCATTGGAGACAACATGGGCCAGCATCCCTGTGGAACACTGTCAACACCATGCCCCAACGAACTGAGATTGTTCTGAGGGGAAAAGTGTGTGTGGTGGGGGTTGCAACTCAATATTAGGAAGGTGTTGTTAATGTTTTGTACACTCAGTGTATATTCATTATTTATTTTCAATCAAATAAAAATGTAAATGTTACACTTTTGTCTTTCACTTTGACATCACAGATAATTTAGTGTAGATCATTGACAACAACAAAAAAAAGACAAGTCAATTCATTTTAAAACCCCTTTGTAACACAACAAAACTTGTGTGTCTTTGGCTGTATGTGTGTTTTTGGTTGTATGTGTCCATATAGCGGCAGGTACCTTAGTGGTAGAGAGCGTTGGGCCAGTAACTGAAAGGTTCCTCGATCGAATCCCTGAGCTGACAAGGTAAAAATCTGTTCTTTCTGAACAAAGCAGTTAAACCACTGTTCCTAGGCCGCCATTGTAAATAAGAATTGGTTCTTAACTGACTTGCCGAGTTAAATAGACAAAAATATGTGTACAGCTGCTCCAGAGATGTCCTAGTGAGCTGGATGAGCAGATAGATATGCTGTGACAGACAGGAGTAGACAGAAGGAGGGTGACACGTTGTAGCTCACGCCTCATTGGAGGTCACTGCTGTGCTAACTGTAAAAAGGACCAGGGGGCGAGGGAAGCAGAAACGAGAGCATGGAGGGAGACGGAGGAAGGGACGGAGGCATGTATGAGCAGCAGGAAATATAGCTCGAACACTTACTTCGATGGGGTTCATTCCAAGTCATGTTTTGGATGGCTGTAGGTGTGAATGCCTTTTCTCTAAGGAGTGACTGTGAGTTTCTAATTGTTCATACAAAGGTGGCAAACATGGATGCTTTACAAATGTCAGTTCAGAAATGTTCAGCAGGGACGTTTCATGAGCGGCAATATAATGTGGTATTTATTTTGAGTAAGAGAGGTTCAATGTGACTTAATGCACTGTATGTGACTCACCTCCTCCACAACTCGACACTCCTTTTGACTTGGGACTTTAGAAGCACATCAAGGCATGGTGACGAACACTCAAACAGCATCTCAATGATATACATATTCTGAGGAATTCGTGTTTTTCCCCAGGACACTTAAAGCTACAGTAGAAAAGTGCAGAACATGAGAATCTGCCGGAGTGGAGGAGCGCCATCTTCCCCAACAAACGGAGAGGGTTTCACTTCCAACGTCCCCCCTCCCCACACACACAACCTGTTGGAAAACTATAAACAGCCATTGTAACAGAGACCAGCAGTGGAGAATACCATTGGGACCAGACCAGGAAGTTACTGTACTGTACAGGCTGCATATTCATGTTCTGCACATATTATAGATTAACAAACACATCCGGTAAACAGCCTCTTTCTGGAATAATTGTGGAAGGAAAATTGTTGTTGTTGCAGCCCATGATTATTCATCGTGTGTTTTTATTGCTGCGTAGTTTTAGAACCTGTTGATGAACCGGCCCTGCCTTTTGAGAAGAATGTTCTCTGTAGAACCCTAAAATGTACTGCTCTTTGAATGGACAGAGTAGTGGTACAAAAGGTAAACAGGATAGCATGAGCTGGGAATATACTACTGTTCATTAGACATGCTTTCACCGAAAGTTTGTTTACCGTCCGGTGAGTTGGCCGTAGCTTCTCTTGGCCAAACCAAACGAACACATACGGACCTCAGTCTGATTGGGAACCTCTTGAGCAGGCCTACAGCTGTTCCATTTGGAACCCGGTATTGACAAATCCATTGGCACAACGGCCAGGTTCACAACACGGCAACCGTTGCCTTGACGATGAGCCAGCCAGGACAGATCCCTGCGAGTAGTCCTGTCTGTCTGTCTCTACCTGACACATCTCAGGTAGATATTCATTCAAATCATCTGTCGGCCAGTTGACGTGTTGCCACCCCACGGATTCAGTGTGGCGCTAAGCATGTGCGAGTAGTGAGATGTCTATCTAAAACGACACTCGTCCGTCTGTGAGAGACAGGGTTCCCCTCTTCTGCTCTCCTGTCCCCTTATCTCCTCTCCTCTCCCTTCCCCTCCCCTCCTCTCCTCTTGGCTTGGGGAGTCTAGACAGCTTGTGTGTGATGCCTGTTGATGTCTCTGCTTCCCCTAGCTCTTCCGTATGTCCACACAGACAGCAAGTGCACACACACACACACACACACACACACACACACACACACACACACACACACACACACACACACACACACACACACACACACACACAGAGACATCACAGATCCCATCTCAGCAGCGTGCTTGCATGGCTTGGCTCACACAGCCTCACACAAACCCTCACCCTGTTAGCCTAACATGGACCTCTGGCTCCCCACCTCCCCCTATTCGCTACAGTAGCATGCCCCCTCTTGGCTGTCACCCTTTGTGGTTCCCCTAACATGCCCCATGATGTTCCTTGGCTCCTACCCAGCTATCGTAGAATATCACCATCGTTCATGTCTACTGCCCTGCTATCCTTCTAGTTCCTTGTTCCTTATATTTAGGGATTATGTCACCCGAGCGCGGTCCCTGTTCATACTTCCTCTCCCTACACCATTTGATGTTTTTTTTTATCTTTCCACCTTTTTCTCTTTCTTGCTTGTGCAACCCCAAATCTATTCTGCATCGCTCTCTGCCCCCCCTTTCTCTATTCCCTCTCTCTTGCCTTCCTCTTCCCTCCCTTGCTCCCTCGTTCTCTCCTTCTCTCTGTGTGTTCTCTGGCCCGTGGCCGATAGCTAATGGCATGTTTCCTCTGTCAGAGGGCGCCTCCCCAGATGATCCTATCTCTTCATCACACCTCTCTGTGCCACCCGCCCGCCCCCAGATGCATTTTGGTCATTTTCTGTGCCGGTTGTTTTGGCAGCGGCTCAGTGAGCCGTCACAGCCGTTTAACAGTTCAGGCCTCACCGGCTCACCTCGCGCTGCGGTCCTGCCAGGGCACCGGCCTCGTCTTGTATACCCTGACCGTGAATAACTGATGCAGAAACGGATTCAGATATTTTGGGAGGTGGCAAATAAGCATGGGATTTGTGGCTGTCCCAGGAAATCGATCAGTTCTCTGTCGCAACTGAGTAATCTAAGGAATTGCATTTTCCCTCTGTAAATATATTGATAGATTGTAAATTACCGCTTTATTTAAGTGTTTGACATTTTTACTGTTTAATATAATTATATAATCTTAGCATGAATAGATATCCTTATAGATTGACAGTACACTCATAGGACAAAAGGTGCGATTCTTCGTCTGTCCCCTTTGAAGGGGCCTCTTTAGTTCCATGTAGAAGCCTTTACACAGGGCTCTGCATGGAAACCCAAAATAGTTCTACCTGGAATCAAAAAGGGGTTTTACCTGGAAACGAAAAAGTTTCTTCAAAGGGAACGGCCGAAGAACCCTTTTGGTAGATGCAAGTTCTTTGTGTATGAGAGTGTAATTAGTTGGTGGTCTGTTGGAATGTGTAATCCACAATCATTTAAGGCCTCTCCTGACTGAGAAGAAGTCTTGGGATATGGGCATAGGAGCACGGACAAATCCTGGCTGATGGGAAAGTACTGAAGTACATCTTTGTGGAAGGGGGTGGGGGGTAAGAAGTGAAGGTATAATTGGGAAATGCACTGTCTTGAATGTATGCATGCAGTTGTACTGAGTAAAAATGTAAAACTTCACTCTGAGTTGGGGCTCTTTTGTACGATAAATATGTTAATTGTATATTGAGCTATTGGTCTTCGTTGTATCAATACAGACTGATGGTTTAGCCAGCGCTGATATTAGAAAGGGCCACCTGGGCACACCTGAACCCAAACCATGAGGAGCTTCATGCTCAATCCTAAAATGTATCCTAAAATGTATGAGATTCTATAAAGAAAGGAAAACTTTGTCAGGGGAGAACAACACCGGTTTGGCTGTGTGGGAATCATCATCAGCATCTGTGGAGGTATTGTTTTGACAGCAGTCAGGGATGGTTATAGGAGATGTCAACCATACAGAACGCTGCTATCTCTCTCTCTTTCTCTCTTTCTCTCACTCTCTCTCTCTCTCTCTCTCTCGCTCTCTCTCTCTCTCTCTTTCTCTCTCGCTCTCTCGCTCTCTCTCTCTCTCTTTCTCGCTCTCTCTCTCTCACACTATCGGTGAGATTCAAGGACCCATGGACCACAAGTCAGGGAGAAAGATCGATAAACACACATCTGCTAGGGTCAAGTCAGGGAGAAAGATAAACACACATCTGCTAGGGTCAAGTCATGGAGAAAGATAAACACACATCTGCTAGGGTCAAGTCAGGGAGAAAGATCGATAAACACACATCTGCTCGGGTCAAGTCAGGAAGAAAGATAAACACACATCTGCTAGGGTCAAGTCAGGGAGAAAGATCGATAAACACACATCTGCTCGGGTCAAGTCAGGGAGAAAGATAAACACACATCTGCTAGGGTCATGTCAGGGAGAAAGATAAACACACATCTGCTAGGGTCAAGTCAGGAAGAAAGATAAACACACATCTGCTGGGGTCAAGTCAGGGAGAAAGATCGATAAACACACATCTGCTCGGGTCAAGTCAGGGAGAAAGATAAACACACATCTGCTAGGGTCAAGTCAGGGAGAAAGATAAACACACATCTGCTAGGGTCAAGTCAGGAAGAAAGATAAACACACATCTGCTGGGGTCAAGTCAGGGAGAAAGATAAACACACATCTGCTAGGGTCAAGTCAGGGAGAAAGATCGATAAACACACATCTGCTCGGGTCAAGTCAGGAAGAAAGATAAACACACATCTGCTAGGGTCAAGTCAGGGAGAAAGATCGATAAACACACATCTGCTCGGGTCAAGTCAGGGAGAAAGATATACACACATCTGCTAGGGTCAACTCAGGAAGAAAGATAAACACACATCTGCTGGGGTCAAGTCAGGGAGAAAGATAAACACACATCTGCTAGGGTCAAGTCAGGAAGAAAGATAAACACACATCTGCTAGCGTCAAGTAAGGAAGACAGATAAACACACATCTGCTAGGGTCAAGTCAGGGAGAAAGATAAACACACATCTGCTAGGGTCAAGTCAGGGAGAAAGATAAACACACATCTGCTAGGGTCAAGACAGGAAGAAAGATAAACACACATCTGCTAGGGTCAAGTAAGGAAGAAAGATAAACACACATCTGCTAGGGTCAAGTCAGGGAGAAAGATAAACACACATCTGCTAGGGTCAAGTCAGGAAGAAAGATAAACACACATCTGCTAGGGTCAAGTCAGGGAGAAAGATCGATAAACACACATCTGCTAGGGTCAAGTGAGGGAGAAAGATAAATACACATCTGCTAGGGTCAAGTCAGGAAGAAAGATCGATAAACACACATCTGCTAGGGTCAAGTCAGGGAGAAAGATCGATAAACACACATCTGCTAGGGTCAAGTCAGGGAGAAATATAAACACACATCTGCTAGGGTCAAGTAAGGAAGAAAGATAAACACACATCTGCTAGGGTCAAGTCAGGGAGAAAGATAAACACACATCTGCTAGGGTCAAGTCAGGGAGAAAGATCGATAAACACACATCTGCTAGGGTAAAGTCAGGAAGAAAGATAAACACACATCTGCTAGGGTCAAGTCAGGGAGAAAGATCGATAAACACACATCTGCTAGGGTCAAGTGAGGGAGAAAGATAAACACACATCTGCTAGGGTCAAGTCAGGAAGAAAGATCGATAAACACACATCTGCTAGGGTCAAGTCAGGGAGAAAGATCGATAAACACACATCTGCTAGGGTCAAGTCAGGGAGAAATATAAACACACATCTGCTAGGGTCAAGTCAGGGAGAAAGATAAACACACATCTGCTAGGGTCAAGTCAGGAAGAAAGATAAACACACATCTGCTAGGGTCAAGTCAGGAAGAAAGATAAACACACATCTGCTAGGGTCAAGTCAGGGAGAAAGATAAACACACATCTGCTAGGGTCAAGTCAGGAAGAAAGATAAACACACATCTGCTAGGGTCAAGTCAGGAAGAAAGATAAACACACATCTGCTAGGGTCAAGTCAGGGAGAAAGATAAACACACATCTGCTAGGGTCAAGTCAGGGAGAAAGATAAACACACATCTGCTAGGGTCAAGTCAGGGAGAAAGATAAACACACATCTGCTGGGGTCAAGTCAGGGTTATTCTTCATACTCTCTATCTGGTCTTTTCTATTGAGCTAATTCTGCTTAAGACGCCTAAGCTATATTATTTTAATTTGTTTGTAAATGATTGCATAGTCATATTAGTTTATTCGTTTGATAGCATTGTTCTCATGGAGGCAAATAGCGATTGTAATTGATCAACTTTCTGATGAATTAATAACCATGAATCAAGCTACAAATGTATGATAATTAGGGAATATCTAATTAGCGAATACATTCCCTCTATGTTGTTTTCCTGCGCCCTCAACGTTCACCTTTCCAATGTAATTAATGAAAGTAATTGAGGAAATGAATCAAACGTGGTTATTCATCAGTTTGGCAACTTTAATCTAACCCGTCATCTTTGTCCAATGCCAGAACTGTTTTTAGAGTACCTTCCTGGTAGATCAATGGACGGCATGCCCAAGGCGCCAGGGTGCTTCGGAAGGTGATTATGCACAACATAGATTTTCCAAACTTCTATTGGTCTCTAAATTATACAGAGATGACCTCACAGGTATCGGAAATCATTGTCTTCTAATAATTCTCTAAATCCTTTATTTGCCCGTAAGGACAAAGCAACCATTTTCAAAAGGGCATCAATTAACAACGAAAGACATGATAACATCATCAGATCTAAAAATCAACCATCTTTGTTCTTTTTTTTTTTGATAAAACATAACCATGAAATATAAAGTAACTCCTAATGAAGACTGTTGGGAAACCACCTAGCTCTCCTCACAATGTAGAGATACAGTACGAAGCCCACCCTGTGCAACCATTAAACACTAACCCATATGATAACATAACATATACCTATCAAAGACAGCCCCATGAGGTAGCGCTCCCTCCGACTGGGATGACATTCAGCGTGTGACACGCCTCGGCTCGCCCATTAGGGAGTCGACTTTGCGAGAAATTGAATTCCGTGTCGTTATCCAGCGATTGCAAAATGGCTCATGGCTGCTGGCAAAAAAATAAAGAGAGAGAGAGAGAGAGAGGGATAGAGAGACATACGGATATCGAGGGACAGAGGGGAGAGAGAGAGAAAGACAGAGATTGAGAGGGAGAGAAAGGGGGAGAGAGAGAGATAGAAAGAAAGGGAGAGAGGGAGGGAGAAGAGAGACATACAGATATAGAGGGACAGATGAGAGAGAGAGAAATACAGAGATTGAGAGGGAGAGAAAGGGGGAGAGAGAGAGAGAAAGAAAGGGAGAGAGGGAGAAGAGAGACATACAGATATAGAGGGACAGAGGAGAGAGAGAGAGAAAGAAAGATTGAGAGGGAGAGAAAGGGAGAGAGAGAGAGAGAGAGAGAAAGACAGAGATTGAGAGGGAGAGAAAGGGGGAGAGAGAGAGAGAAAGAAAGGGAGAGAGGGAGAAGAGAGCAAGACGGACAGAGAGAGACAGACTTGTGTGTGCAGCCATGACGTTTCGATAGTGTCCAGTGCATCAGATTAGTGTGCAGCATAACGTTAAGTGAATTACATGCGTGGTGTTAACCCTCTGTGGCTGTGGGACTGGGACCGCATCCACCCTCACTGTGTGTTGGTGTCTTTGTGTGTGTCCGTGCATGTGTTTGCGCATGCGTGTGTGTCTGTATCTTAAGTGTGGACAGTGTGTGTGTGTGTGTGTGTGTGTGTGTGTGTGTGTGTGTGTGTGTGTGTGCGTGTGTGTGTGAGGGGGCATGTTTATCCATGTGTGTGTGTGTGTTTGCGTATGTGCATGCGTGTGGGTCTTCAGTGTGCTCTGTATATGTGTGTGTGTTTGCGTATGTGCATGCGTGTGTGTGTGCACTCTGTCAAATCAAGTCGAATCAAAGTTCATTGGTCGAGTACACAGATTTGCAGGTCTTAGAGCATAAGCTAAATGCTTATGTTACTATCTTCAACAGTGCAGTAGAATAGCTCACTAATATACTGAATAAAAATATAATTGTTGCATGTTGCATAATACACAAATAATCGAAAATCAAAACAAGGAATCAAGAAATGGCAGAACAAGACCAATTATCAATCCAGATATAGATATATTAGAGTGGCATGTGTCAATATCCACAATACAAATATGTGGTGTGTATCGAAAGTATATCATTTGGAAGGAAAATTGTATGTACAGTAGTAGGTATATTAGGATGAGCTATGTGAAGAATAAAGTATACAGTGCCCTTGGAAAGCATTCAGACCCCTTGACTTTTTCCACATTTTGTTACGTTACAGCCTTATTCTCAATTAGATTTTTCTTCAATAATCATCAGCAATCTACACACAACATCCCATAATTACAGGTTTTTAGAAATTGTATCTAATGTATTAAGAATGAAACAGAAATACCTTATTTACATAAGTATTTAGACCCTTTGCTATGAGATTCGAAATTGAGCTCAGGTGCATCCTGTTTCAATTGCTCATCCTTGAGATGATTCTACAACTTGATTGGAGTTCCCCTGTGGTAAATCCAATTGATAGGACATGATTTGGAATGGCACACACCTCTTTCTATAAGGTCCCACAGTTGACAGTGCATGTCAGAGCAAAAACCAAGCCATGAAGTTGAAGGAATTGTCTGTACCAAATACATTCTGCAGCATTGACGGTCCCAAAGAACACAGTGTCCTTCATCATTCATCATTAAATGGAAGATGTTTGTAACCAACCAGACTTGGCCGCCCGGCCAAACTGAGCAAACGGGGGAGAAGGGCCTTGGTCAGGGAGGTTGACCAAGAACCCGATGGTCGCTCTGACAGAGCTGAAGATTTACTTTATGGAGATAGGAGAACCTTCCAGAAGAACACCCATCTCTGCAGAACTCCACCAATCAGGTCTTTATGGTAGAGTGGCCAGGTGAAAGCTACTCCTCAGTAAAAGGCACATGACAGCCCACTTGGAGTTTGCCAAAAGACACCCAAAGAACTCTCAGACGTGAGAAACAGGATTCTCTGGTCTGATGAAACCAAGATTGACCTCTTTGGCCTGATTGCCAAGTGTCACATCTGGAGGATACCTGGCATCAACCCTATGGTGAAGCATGGTGGTGGCAGGATGTTTTTCAGGGGCAGGGACTGGGAGACTAGTCAGGATCGAGGCAAAGATGAACGAAGCAAAGTGCAGAGAGATCCTTGATGAAAACCTGCTCCAGAGCGCTCAGGTCTTCAGACTGGGGCAAAGGTTCACCTTCCAACAGGACAACGACCGTAAGCACACAGCCAAGACAATGCAGAAATGGCTTCAGGACAAGTCTCTGAATGTCCTTGACTGGCCCAGTCAGAGCCGGACTTGAGCCCGATCAAGCATCTCTGGAGAGACCTGAAAATAACTTTTCTATAACCTGTTTTTGCTTTGTGATTATGGGGTATTGTGTGTAGATTGATGAGGGGGAAAAACAAACTATTTAAGACATTTTAGAATAAGGCTGTAATGTATTTTCTTTTGTTTTGAAAAAGTCAAGGGGTCTGAAATATCTTTCCGAAGGCACTGTAGGCTTACGCAGTGAGGAAACAACAGTATAGAAACATAATATGAGATGGCCAGAGAGGTCAATGGCTCTATTTACATGGGCCAATAGCGTCAAGGTGCAGGGCAGAGTACTGGGCAAGGTAGCCGACGAGTCAACATTCTGATGACCTTGAGGTAGAAGCTATTTTTCATCCCACTTGTGTGTTAGTGTGTGTATGTTTCAAGTTCCACGTCGTAATGTCGAGTACAGTGAAATGCCTTTCTTGCCAGCTCTAAACCCAACAATGCAGTAACCAATAACAATGTAATACTTAAAATAAAAGTATAAAAGTAAAACATGAGAAATAAGAAGAACACAAGGAAGGAAGTAAGTATACTACAGTAAATACAAGATCAGTGTCACGCCCTGGCCTTAGTATTCTGTGTTTTCTTTATTATGTTGGTTAGGCCAGGGTGTGACATGGGTGATTTATGTGTTTTGTCTTATCTAGGGTTTTTGTAGTCTATAGGGTTGTGTTCAGTTGAGTGTTCTAGGTAAGTCTATGGTTGCCTGGAGTGGTTCTCAATCAGAGGCAGGTGTTTATCGTTGTCTCTGATTGGGAACCATATTTAGGCAGCCATATTCTTTAGGTATCTTGTGGGTGATTGTTTCCTGTCTCTGTGTTCTCTGCACCAGTTAGGACTGTTTCGGTTTTGCCACGTTTTTGTATAGTGTTTTCGTCTTTATTAAAGATGCTTAACAATAACCACGCTGCATTTTGGTCCTCATCTCCATCCCAGGAAGAAAACTGTTACAGTCAGTGAATGTGTAGGGCCCTGTGACTGTGCATAGAGACCGTGCATAAAAGGATCAACTCAGATAGTCCATGTAGCCATTTTGTTAGCTATTCAGTTTTTTTGCCATCTTATGGCTTGGGGATAGAAGCTGTTCAGGAGCCTGTTGGTATCAGACTTGATGCACCGGTACCACTTGCTGAGCGGAAACAGAGAGAACAGTCCATGCCTTCCGTGGCTAGAGTCTTTAACAATTTTCCGGTGCCTTCCTTCAATACCACCTGATATAGAGGTCCTGGATGGCAGGGAGCTCGGCCTCTGTGATGTACCGGGCCGTCCACACCACCCTCTGTAGCGCCATGCGATCAAGGATAGTGCTATTGCCATACCAAGCAGTGGTGCATCCAGTCAAGATTCTCTGCATGGAACAGCTGTAGAACCGTTTGAGGATTTGAGGGCCCATGACCAACCTTTTCAAACTCCTGTTTCCTGTAGCCCACGATCAGCTCCTTGGTCTTACTGATGTTGAGGGTGAGGTTGTTGATCCGTTACCACCCTGCCAGGTCACTGACCTCCTCCCTGTAGGCTGTCTCATGGTTGCCTGTGACAATGGTGTTGAACGCCGAGCTGTAGTCAATGAACAGCGTTCTGTGTATGTGTGTGTGTCTCCACGTATCTGTAAGGGGATTTGATGTCATAACCTAAAATGGAATAAGACATGTCTGTCCTCTAATGGACTACATTAGGTGTGAACGGCACTTTTTAATCACCTTTTGTTGCTATTCTGTGGTGATTTAATCAGGCATGTGTTTGAATTTCCTGATCTTGAAGGAACTGCTAACCTCAGCACACTGGAAGGATCACAGTTGCCTCGTTCTTCATTTCAGCCTAAGGATTGATACAGTTTACATTAAAGAAATCAAATCAAAAATCCAATCAAAGTTGATTGATTTGCAGTTATTATAGCACAGGTGCTGCAAAATGCTTATGTTTCTAGATCCTACAGTAGTGAATCTCAAATCATATATCTCAAACACAACACAAATACATACTGAAATGCATTCAATCGTAAGTGCAGTAGACAATCTGGTCAATTACAGTAGGGCCCCTAATCAAGTGGTCCGTGGGTTTACAGGATATTAGACAAAAGTTACATTCATCACACCAGATGACTTTGAGAAGCCCTTGGAAAAGAAGGAGCCATGTCTCTCTGGTCCATGTTGTTGTTGTGTGGGGATATGAGTGGATATGAGGGTGTTCTCTGGGAGTGTGATATTATGAAAAACTGCTAAAATGTCACCTGGCTCATGCGAGAGGTGTGAAATGGTCACAACACCCATGGCCATTATCACCACAGAGCTTGATGGGAGGTATATCAAGGGTTTATAAAAGTGTGTGTGTGTGTGTGTGTGTGTGTGTGTGTGTGTGTGTGTGTGTGTGTGTGTGTGTGTGTGTGTGTGTGTGTGCGTGTGTGCGTGCGCGCGTGTGTGTGTCTCTCTCTGTTGTGTGGGGAATGGAAAGGTTGAAGTCAACTTTGTCATAGCTCACATCACTTTGCGCATCACTTTGATAGGTGGCAAAATATGGTGACAAAGTGTGGTGACAAAATACGTTGACCTCTGTTACCTTCTTCTAAAGACTCATTGTGGAATGTATTCCTGGACTATTATTGGTCACCCCCTTCCTGCCTTTCTTCATATGCCTGTGTGACTCTGGTGTGTGGGACTTTTGATCAGCATTCAAAAGAACCTTCATCATTTCAAAAGTGAAATTATCTTTGTGACCCTTGTAGTTTTGTAGTTCACATACCAACATTCCCTTCACGCATGGCATTGACATGGTTTAAATCATTTCTCACTAAGTGACCTCCAGACAAACTAAGCAAAATATGCATAAACACGTTGTCTGGTCTTAACCAGTAAGCCATTTAGGTTTAAGAGTAAAATATACATTGAGCAAAGGTCACGTTCATGGGGAGTACTATAGACCGGAATTACACATTGGATTGTGTCATTTATGTAGGCACCATTCTTGTTAATGCTCTACTTACTGTATGCTCTGAACTACTTACATTATATGTGTGGGCTTGTGGGAAAACAACATTTAGTGCTTTTAGGAGCTGTTTATGAAAAACTTAATTTCAAGTATATTACAATTACTTTTGGAAAGTCCTATTCGACTTGCACGAACATAACTGAGCTGTTCGCACACATGGCCTTGAACAATGTGCATTATCTTACTATCCATGCTGTTAAAAGCCCTACATTTCTCCTATGATTTAAGCATGAACACCAATCTGACACAGAGTGGTATTTCATTTTATATATGAATATCAGATCTGTATTGATTTTGTGACATTATGGAATAATATATACTAAAGTTGAGGGAAGAGAGGCAAGATAAAGCTGCCCACCCAGTGAACAGCTACATATGGTATATACGTAACTATTAGCTAGCTAAATCATTCTAATGTAACCTGACAATATAACCGGTAGTTATGTGGGCCTAACTATTAGCTAACGTCCGATGTCTTGTGTTTCAGGCACACAAAAGAGCCGATCGGAGTGAACACCCTCGCAAAAATGCTGCCAAAGATCTGCGAAATAGCTGGCCCATCGCAGATTTACACAAACCACTGTCTTCAAACCACCGTGATCCAGAAACCGTCGGATGACAGAGATACGAGAAATACTGTCTGTCAGAGGACACAGATTCGAAACCTCTCTTCAAAGTTACTGGAGGCCAAATCTGGAAGCGGTGGAGCACTATTCTCTCTGACAACACAGCAGCAGCTCCCCCAGTTAAAGGAACGGCATCCATTTCCAGCAGCATGGAGCGAACAAACGACAACATGTGATCATTTTTTATTCGTGCACAATAAATGGCAACATTGAGATCAACATGAATAAATAAGTGGAGTGTGTTATTCACTCTTGAAGTGGCGCTAATGCTAGGTTTTTGCTTATATTTCATGTAAGCTTGCTAGCTAGCCTATGGTTGTTGCATAGCAACAATACTTTTGTCCGGACTACATTTTCTAGCGGAATGTATATTTCATTTATTTCTTAAAGCAATATTTTCAATTTAGATTTGCAGTTCTTTGCCTTACTGTGTTGGCAATCGGTTTAAAAAAGCAATAAGGCACCTCAGGGGTTTGTGGTATATGGCCGATATACCACGGCTGAGGGCTGTATCTAGACACTTTGCATTGCATTGTACCTAAGAACAACCCTTAGCCATGGTATATTGGCCATATACAACACCCCCGTCATGCCTTATTGTTTAAATATCCTAATTAATTCAGGTCTTATATTCAACATATCATTTTTGTTGACAAAAATACAAATTACAAGTAGTGCAAGTAACACTACAGGCACAATAGCTCATACTTTGGTTAGGTGAGAGAGAGAGCGAGAGAGCGAGAGAGAATCCTAATGAACCAGTGATTTCTCTGCATGTTATTCAGACCGGCCCATCCTGGCTCTTGTACCATGGCCCTGGCTAATGCTTTAGCTCTGTGCTATGGCTACAATGAATACTATGAACCCAGGGACTTAATGCAGGGCTTCCATGGGTTCTATTATATTATTAATACCACATTATCATCACAGAGGAACATTGTCATCATCATCCACCTCTCCATCATGTCACCGGGCGGAGGCGTCGTTAACTGCGTCAGCACCACACTGTTGTCAGAGTGTCTGAGAGTTTAAGACCCTCAGAAACGAATTTACTGTACGAAACAGACATCCCCACCTCTTCCTCTTTACCCCCACGTCTCTCTCAATATGATAAAGTCCTCATTAATAATTCATCTTAATTAAATACTCATATTTAAGGAATTGTGAGGAGGAGGTGGGTGCCATCCAGCTCTCAATTGTTGTAGTTGTTAGTACTCATATTGGTGTCACATGCATTAAAGGCTCTATTCAAGCTGTAAAGCTGACAAGCATGACTGTTTTCATAGGTTCAGAGCCTTGTTCCTTCCACGACCTTCACCGGATTCATTCAATAATAAAGATATGTACGATATGTTTGATCATTTATCACAAACAACGGTAAACACAGGAAGTTGTTCTTCACATAAAGTGCAATCATTGTTTCCATATAGGCCATGAACCACCAGTATCTCTTCCTGTGTGACCTTAAAAATGCAGACCTTATGAAATCATCGGGAACATAAATATTGATAATGTCTCATCCCACCCGTGTTTCCTTAAACATTACATGGAATAATTTCTGTGTATCATTATTGATACCTCGTTGCATGCGCTTGCTTGTGAATGGCAGAGTGGATCTAATCTAATTTGATGCTAAGTGATCCAATCACAGGACAGGATGCCCCGAAGGAGCCCATGCTGCACCCACACATTGCCACCTGGGTCTGGGTACAGAGTGCACCTGGTGCCCCCTCTGCTCAGCTCTCTGGTGCCACTCTCGTAACTACCTCCCTCCCTCCTCCCCAGGCTTTGTATTGTAGGGTATGTACAGTGCCAGAGAAAAAGTATTTGTCCCATTTCTGATTTTCTACCTTTTTACATATTTTTTTACACTGAATGTTATCAGATCTTCAACCAACACCTACATTAAAGGTGACCTGATTTTACAAAATAACAAACCAAAAATTATACTCTTTTAGTCTATTTTTGCCTTAAATGACATACCCAAATCTAACTGGCTGTAGCTCAGGACCTGAAGCAAGGATATGCATATTCTTGATACCATTTGAAAGAAAACACTTTGAAGTGTGTGGAAATGTGAAATGAATGTCGGAGAATATAACACATTAGATCTGGTAAAAGATAACACGCATAAAAAAAACAATCTTTGAAATGCAAGAGAAACGCCATACATTCAGAAAGGAGTCTAGGTGGCAGCAGTGTGTGTGCAAAGTTTCAGACTGAACCAGTGAAGAATTACATATTGCACAATGTTTTCTATCAAGTCTACCAGGAGTCTGCCCAAATGTGCCAAATTGATACAATTTGGTCAATTGATAGATTTTCAAGTACATAACTATGGAGAACATTCAAAAATGCTATGGTACTAAAAGAGATACGTTTACACACTCCCAGGAATGTCATATATGATGGATCATTAGCTTATACGCTAACTTTCACACATCTAGATGGCCGGGCAGGGTAGTTGGGGAGCAAGAGACAGCAGTGGAGTCAAACTGTAGACCCCAGTTCCTACATTAGAATATAAAAATAGTTTTAATCAAACAAAACTATGCTACCTTTTATCAATCAATAGCATGGTATTTTTTCCACTGTAATAGCTACTGTTAATTTGACACTGCAGTTAGACCAACACGAATTTAAGCTTTCTGCCCATATAAGACATGTCTATGTCCCGGAAAGGTGGCTGTTGTATACAACATCATTCTAATCACGTTAGTGCATGTTAGCAACAACCGTTCCTGGTTTAGGGACACCCATTCCGTAGAGGTTAATTAGCAAAGTTATACAACACCCAGTTTCCCTGTGTGAAAAATTAATTGCCCCCTTACACTAAATAACTGGTTGCTCTACCTTTAGCTACAATGACTTCAACCAAATGCTTCCTGTAGTTGTTGATCAGTCTCTCACTTTGCTGTGGAGGAATTCTGGCTCACTCTTGCATGCAAGAGCTTTAACACGTTTCAAGTCCTGCCACAACATCTTACTTGGGATTAGGTCTGGACTGACAAGGCCATTCCAAAACTTAAAATATGTTGCTTTTTAACCAGTTCCATATAGACTTGATTGTGTGTTTTGTGATCATTGTCTTGCTGCATGACGCAGCTGCACTTCAGCCTCAGCTCACAGACGGCCTGACATTCTCGTGTAGAATCCTCTGATAAAGAGCAGAAGTCATGGTTCCCTTATTAAGGCATATCGTCCCAGGCCTGAGGCAGCAAAGCATCCCCAAATCATCACACTACCACCACCATGCTTGACCGATTGAATTTGACGTTTTGGAAAGTCCAAACGTAATCCCAATTGAGATGTTATGGCAAGATTTGAAATGAGCAGTTCATGTTTGAAAACCTACGAATGTCGGTTGAGTTAAACCAGTTATGCAATGAAGAGTGAGCTCGAAATTCCTCCATAGTGAGGTGAGAGACTGATCACCATCTACACCATCTGTTTGGTTGGAGTCATTGCGGCTAAAGTTGGCACAACCAGTTGCTGAATGTAAGGGGGGAATTAATTTTTCACACAGGGGCATTGGGTGTTACATAACTTTGTTTATGAACTACGTATGTAATTGTTGTGTTATTTGTTCAAACAGGTTCCCTTTATCTAATATTAGGTTTTGGTTGAAGATCAGATATCATTCAATATAAAACATATGCAAAAGTAGAGAAAATTAGAAAGGGGCTGTCACGTTCGCTGGAAGCACACTCGGACCAATCTGCAGCGTGATCTGGGTCCCACATCTTTTATTAGAAATAAGGGAACCACACAACAAAACAATAAAGACTAACCGAACCGTGCCGACAATGGAGTGCTAACATGCAACTGCACATAAACAATATCCCACAAACCACAGGTGGAAAAAAGGCTACCGCAATATGATCCCCAATTAGAGACAACGATTACCAGCTGCCTCCAATTGGGAACCATACAAAATCACCAACATAGAAAAACAATACCAGAACCCCACATAGAAATAATAAAGTAGACTAACCCCCAGTCACGCCCTGACCTACTCCACCATAGAAAATAAAGGTTCTCTATGGTCATTATGTGACAGGGGCAAATACTTTTTCATAGCACTGCATGTGCAAACTGTTGTAATGTCAGTCTCCTGGCTGTGGATCCATGCTGCTTCATATAGAGACAGAGTGGAGGACGGGACACAGGGACAGGGTCTTCTATTCTGCAGCCATCGATCTGTGTGCCTTTATAATTGCTGTCGCACTTCTTTTTCCTTCCTGGTCACCAGCATTTGTTGTAACGTCCTGTTTTTTCTCCTGCACTCAGAAAAAAAGTGCTATCTAGAACCTTCAAATGTTCTTCGGCTGTCCCCATAGGAGAACCCCCTCAATAAACCTTTTTGGTGCCAGGTAGAAACTTTTTGGGTTCCATGTAAAACCTTTAAAACAGAGGGTTCTAAATGGAGCCCAAATGTGTTTTTTGAAACCTGGAACCAAAAAGGGTTCTTCTATAGGGACAGCTGAAGAACCTTTTTGGAACCCAAAAAGTTTCTAAGAGTCAGCTTGGCAATCATTGTTAGGCGCTCTTACCTATTCATTATGGCAATCAATCTGTATTATTCTGAACAATATGCTCAGCTTGGAAAACAGCCATGTTTGTTAATTCATTTCACCTTTCATATCATACAAATCAGTAGTGGTCGGTGCCATTTAAAATGGGGGAGGACACTTGCTTTTTAATGAGCATGGCCTTTCTATTTCTACTACAGCATATTGAATGACTGTCATTAATATGTAACATTGATGGGTTTAGGCTACTACATGACACTAAAATGTTCCCTATACCCATAATGAGGTTGCTACAACCTAGCCTATGATTGAAAGTTTACAACATACGCTAGGTGCACAGGTCAAGATACATTTGAGTAATCAAGGTGACAGATATTGACACATTCAATTACGCCTTGCACACTCTTGCCTGCATCTAGCTGATCTAGGGTGTAATCATTGATCCAACAGTTGCAAACGAGAGTTTCTATTGGACAAATTCATGTGGCTTTATCCCTGGTTCGTTCGGTTTGCTTCCATTTAAGAGACGTTTTTCAACAGAAGCGGCGGAATGAATAAACCCCTGATCACACTCAAACACAGTTCACTTTCATAGCAGCCACATACATACGATACAGCATCATCACTTTGATCATTGTATAATTTCTTTGTACATCTACGTGCGCTCCTACTATCACCTTTTCTCTTTGCTTGTGGACTTGTGCACAACACACCAGCTGTCTGTAACCAGGTGAAAAAAACTCTCCAAGCCAAACCTTCATATCATAACCTCTATACAGCCTACATCGTTGTCACCATATTATAACGTCATTGTCAACAAGGCTACTATAACTACTAACGCGTTAGTAAACCTGCTACAATCAGGCAGTACAGTGTACAGTAAACAAGGAGTTTTGCAGTTACACCTGGGGGCCCCGGTGGGAATAAATTAATAAAACAAAAAGCTTACCATGATTTGGAAGAGTCATAGTCAGCTAGCTAACATAGCATCCCTCTCTGTTGGAGACGAGTGTTTGAGTAGTCTAAACTAGCTAACTGCGTTTGCTAGTGAATGGATTTGATTTTGAAAGAGAGAGTGAAAAAATATAAAATATTTATCTTTCTATCGTCTTTCTCTCTCTTTGTGTCAACTACTAACCACATTCTATGCACTGCAGTGCTAGCTAGTTGTAGTTTAGGCATTCAGTACTAGATTCATTCTCTGATGCTTTGATTGGGTGGACAACATGTTAGTTCATGCTGCAAGAGCTCGGATAGGTTGGAGGATGTCCTCTGGAAGTCATAATTACTGTGTAAGTATATGGAAGGGGGTGAGAACCATGAGCTTCCTAGGTTTTGTATTGAAGTCAATGTACCCAGGGGAGTACGGAAACTAGCAGTCCTCCGACTGCACCATGATGTTACCCTACAGAGTGCTGTTAAGGCTACTGTAGACCTTCATTGCAAAACAGTGTGTTTTAATACATTATTTGGTGACATATAAATATATTTAGCAGAGTTTTATTTAAAAAAGATAACTTTTCAAATGTTTCACTGTTTTTCCCACCATTTTTCTGAAATTCACTGAGGAGCATGGTCCTCCCCTGAGGCACCTCCACTGATGCACATGTATTTTCCCCATTTTAAATGGAGGATTGTTGAGAAAGGACATACAGGCATGCTCACACACATGTGCATACAGAGATCCATACATTGCAGCATGGCACTAGTAGATGAGTCACTCGCCATTTAGATTGAGAGGACTCAATAGAGGCTGCTGCCGAGCAGCTAGGCCATTAGCATTGATCTCTGCAGTAGAGGGCTGTTGATTTCCTATAGCTCCCTTTAGTCCTCCACACAAAGAGACGTCACTGGTTCCCCTCACTTACACTGGCTGGCCCTGTCAGACAGTGAAGTGTGGCTGGCTCTCTCATAGGCCTGTCCATACCTACTCAGAGGGAGCAAACCAGCCTGTAGGGTTATGGAGATAATAAATGTCTGAACGGTATCTTTATACAGAGCTATGGAGAGTGACTGTGACAGATCTGTTCATTCGAGAGACAGAAAGAGAGAGCGAGACAGAGAGATGGGGAGAGTGAGAATAAGAGCTCGTAGCCAGACATTGCTGTAGCCCTTTCCTGCAGTCAAATGACTTAGTGGACTCATGTGTGGAATGTTATTCATATTTTTCATGATTTCATAATTAATAAACATACCTTTTTTTTACACCGAAATCCGGTGTTTCTGTGTCAAACAGTTTTGGTAATATTTCAGTCTTATATGTTGTGTAATATTGGGATACAAACTTAAATAGGAAAATATTTCCACTATATCTGACATGGTACAGGTGTCTTATTTTTACTCATAACTCATAACCATGTGTGTGAGGTGTATACTTTTGTTTCAAAGTAGACACTTGCTAAAACACTAAAACCCATTGGCTGAACAAAATTCTCAGTTACTTGGACTCATTTAGCTAATTATGCAGTATGTTGTCAATACCTTAAACCATTTCACATGGTAAAACACAATTTGCTGATCTCACTTAGACTTTTCAGCAAAACTCTAAACACATTCTCATTCTCAAAACACATTCTGCACTCTAATGCACATGTCACCCATACTGGTAAACACAAGTGGCAACAATCAAATACAAATAGAGAACATGTCATTGATTGAACACAACCACTCAAAATGGATTTAACCTGTTTCAAATGATGCGACACAACCAATATAAGCCAGTTCAGAGAGCAAACAGGTTGTTGAAGGTGGGAAGGAGAAAGTCTGAGAATGGATACTGTAGTACAGTGCATTGTAGGCTGTATACTGTACAATGGACAAATTGTATGGCCCTGAACATTGTGCTTTCCATTTATTAACAGTACTGACTGCTCAATAGATTTTGACTGGTTGCAGGTCCATATCAACAAAGAACAAAGTATCACAGAGACAAAGGACAAGTTTGTGAGATGCAGGGTACAGTACTATAAAAATAGGGGTACAAGGAGGAGAAAGAACAAAAAACAAAATTGCAAAGAGCAAAGCAGATGTCATGTTCTGACCATGTTTTAGTGTTGGTCAGGACGTGAGCTGGGTGGGCATTCTATGTTGTGTGTCTAGTTTGTCCATTTCTATGTTTGGCCTGATATGGTTCTCAATCAGAGGCAGGTGTTAGTCATTGTCTCTGATTGGGAACCATTTTTAGGTAGCCTGTTTTGTGTTGGGATTTGTGGGTGATTGTTTCATGTCTCTGTGTTCTCTGCACCAGATAAGGACTGTTTTCGGGTTTTGCCACGTTTATTGTTTTGTAGTGTGTTCATGTTGAGTTTCTGTCATTAAATAACCATGTACACTAATCACGCTGCGCTTTGGTCCTCTCCGTCCCAGGAAGAAAGCCGTTACAGCAGAGTAGTAAATTCTGATCAATTTTGAGCTACTCCGATAGAACATGTTTTCGTTCATCAAAAGACAATTACGGAAAAATATGAATATTTATTTTAGATTAAAAATGTACTTCTCCCTGAGAATTGTATGTTTTGAACAATGTATTTTCTATTTTTCTATGTTTACTGACTGCTTGAGAGTATATATCATTTTGATCACTTTGTTTATGATTTGAGAGTAGTGTTTGATTTTGAACACAGGTAAAACTGTTTTGAGGCGAATGTTTCATTTTGCGAGAGGAGTCAAAGGTCATGTAAATAGTGCTTGAAGATGAGGTTTTGTGTTTAATGTTTTCAGGAAATGGAGCAAGGTTTCAGAAATGGTGTTTTAGCAATTGAGAAAAACTGTAATATTACTGTCACTTCTTTAATGTACTATATGGTAACAAACAAGTACAGAGAGATCTATGGACACGATAGTTTCCTCTCTAAGTATCTAGCTCAAGGTTAGAGGCTTGCAAGGGCTTTCAGACTGACCCCTGGCTAAGTGAGTTAACGCCATTAAAACTAAGTAGTACTGTACTGGAGAGAAAGAGAGAGGAGGGAGAGAGAAAGAGAGAGAAAGGAAGAGAGAGAGAGAGAGAGAGAGAGAGAGAGAGAAGAAGTAGGGAGGGGAAAGGGAGAGAGGACGTCTGGGACCTGGTCGACACAGGGAACCAGAGGAGTTTGAGAACTAATATAGAATAAGATCAGAAAAGATGTGTTCCCACAGGCACACCCTAGTCAAGCAAGACTTCTCACACACAGATATACCTCACACACCTCCATATAGCACATAGCACACTTATCTCAGTCAGACCGTATCAGATACACAGTGGCACACCAAACACAGTACTGTTGCCTTAAGATTGATATTACACCTGCCTATTCTCAATAAAATGTGGTTACTGCACAGCTATTGTTGGAGTGTGTGGTTATTCCCACTGTATTGTGGTACTTTCTGCTTGCTAGGAAATCAGTTGAAGACGAGGGTATCAAACGTAACTGTGTGCTCCTTCAGTAAGACAGGGAAGGAGGAGACAGTAGAGGAAGGTAGATGAAAGAGAGGAGACACAGAGGATAGGAGTGTTCTCTTGTTCAAGCCTCTGGGGAATCTGTTTCTCCTCAGACATAGATTGATTGGTCGCCTGCCAAAAGCTACAGACAAACAAACATGTCAGAAGTTTGTAATCTGCAATGTTAGAGACTGTAATGTGAATATCGAGAGCAATAAAGAGGAGAAAGTTCTGTGTTTGTGAGAGAGAGAAAGTGAAAGGGAGAGCGAGCGAGAGAGAGAGAGATCGAGAGTGGTAACCAAGAGAAAAGGGGAGAAAGTGTTACAAGAGCTTAGGGTTCAAAATAATCCATGTTGAGAAGTGTTGGTCATTTTGGAAAAAATGTGCTTGTTTTACAGTATCTGTTTCTTACTTGACAGAGTGTCACAATGGTCAACAATAAAGCGACAGCCAGATTGCAGGTCCAAACTAAAACAAATGAAATACTCTGAGCCACTGACATGACATTATTTTGTCACATTGGGATGAGGTTTCGCCCTTCAATCATAGCCTCTAGGCCTACTGCCATGGGCCACCAATCACATTCCCTGGGTTGTTACACTAACATTAGAGAATAGCATATGTCTTGGTTATCCTTGTCTTGTCTTATTTTTTGTCAGGAGCTGAGGGGTGAATATAGCAGTTTTCTCTGATAGAAGGCCAGAGCTCACAAGGCAGAAAATAAACACAAAGATAGACAGCAACACCAAACCTTCAGAACTCTATACTGTGCTGAACATGCTCCAAGGTTGTTGTTGTGATGTATCTTAGCGGGCAGCCTGTGTGACAGGGTGGAAGAAATTTTAGCAATGATTGGAGGTGGTGAGGCCATGGGAGGTGTGTCTGTTTGTTAGGTGTGTGTGTGTGTGTGTGTGTGTGTGTGTGTGTGTGTGTGTGTGTGTGTGTGTGTGTGTGTGTGTGTGTGTGTGTGTGTGTGTGTGTGTGTGCGTGTGCGTGTGCGTGCGAGTGCGTGTGTTTGAGTTTGTGGGCTTGTCTGCCAGTCACAGGGCCAGTCTGTCACAATGGATGACTCCTGTCATGATGGTGTCAGAGATGGCCTGAAATCCCCCTGGGAAAGATAGAGGTGGGGGAGAGAGAGATATATATATATCGCTCAATTTATTCCAGACTATTTATTGTATAAAAAAATATATAATCAGCCCAGGAACTGGATACACACTCATCCATTACCAGGTGAATCCAGGTGAAAGCGATGATCCCTTATTAATGTCACCTGTGAAATCCACTTCAATCAGTGTAAATTTGACCCTGCTGGTCATCTATGAACATTTGAACATCTTGGCCATGTACTGTTATAATCTCCACCCGGCACAGCCAGAAGAGGACTGGCCACCCCTTAGAGCCTGGTTTCTCTCTAGGTTTCATCCTAGGTTCCTGCCTTTCTAGGAAGTTTTTCCTAGGCACCGTACTTCTACATCTGCATTGCTTGCTGTTTGGGGTTTTAGGCTGGGTTTCTGCATAACACTTTATGACATAGGCTGATGTAAATAAATATTAATACATTTGATTGATTGATTGATTACAGAAGGTTTTTTAAGTCTTGAGAGAATTGAGACAATGATTGTGTATGTGTGCCATTCAGAGGGTGAAGACTAAAGATTGAGGTGCTTCTGAATACTTCTGAATGCTTCTGGATATGGTTTGAGTGCGCCAATGAACTGCAACACAGCTGGGTTTTTCACACTCAACAGTATCCCGTGTGTATCAAAAATGGTCCACCACCCAAAACACATTCAACCAACTTGACACAACTGTGTGAAGCACTGGAGTCAACATGGGCCGGCATCACTGTGGAACGCTTTTGACACCTTGCAGAGACCATGCCCCGAAAAATGAAGGCTGTTCTAGGGGCAAAAAGGGGGAAAACAACTCAGTGTTTATACAATCCGTCTAAACTGTAAATAAGTTATATAAGCCTAACATTCTACTAACCCTACAATGACCTTGACTTTTATAAACCATGGGAAACGAAGAAAGATGAACAGTGACATTTGAATCACCACGGACGACAAGATAAGGGCAAATGAGGATTCCTCTGACACAGTAACATCATACTGTACTGTTTGCGTCAAGTCAATAACATGAGACAGACCGACTTTACCGGTGTTTGGAGTAATTACACCACATCATCCTCCAGTATTGTGCCACGGTATCATGATTAATCAAAGTGGACAAAAAACACAAGTAGTCAAAGAAGAAAAACTAACGGCAGTGCATGTGTGTGGTAAGTTGTGGTTTCCAGAGCAAGTGTCAGTCCCATATCTATTTATTTTATTTTGTCTGGGCTACAGGCAAACATACTTGGATACGACTGACCTCAGAGAGAGAGAGAGAGAGAGAGAGAGAGAGAGAGAACATCAAATCCTTCACTCAATTTATTCCAGACTATTAATTTTAAATACAATTGTATAAACAGTCCAGGAAGTGCATACACACAGGTGAATCCAGGTGAAAGCTAATATCTGTTAACACCCGTTCATCACTCTGCAAGAACAGTGATTTGTCTTTCTCTCACCCTCCCTCCCAATTGTTTCACAATCCATCCATCAGGCCTGCTGTGTGATAAAAGTAATTGTTACATAATCAAAAAGCCCTGTGAGAGAAAGCGAGGAATTTGTCTTTGTAGTTCATTCTCTCTCGTGGCTGTCATCTTGCCTGCAGATAGTTACCCTGCTCTCCGTTCTAACATAGCTGATATTATTGTCCACGGAACAGAGTGGTATAAAATTCTTTAAAAAAAACAGATATGATAAACTCACTTGAGCCAAGTCATTCAGCTAGGGGGAGTCAGTTCCTATGAATAGAAGGCACGTCTCTCCCCCCCCCCCTCTCTCTCTCCCTCGCTCTCTCTCTCACACACACACATTCTTTCTCTCTCTCATACACACATTCTTTCTCTCTATCTCACATTCTCTCTCTCCCTCTCTCTCTCTCGCTCTCTCTCTCTGTCTCGGTGGTGTGGACAGAAAAAGAAGCAGAGGATAGTTTATAACCTACTCAAATGAAATATGATGGACGCAATCTCCCTAAGATGTTAATGGTATAAACAACAGAACAACAATCGAGAAAAGCAATCCCTTTAATTGCCACTAAAAGAGGCTAAGGGCACAGCGGCATATGCCACCTGCTTCATAGACCTGGAGCAGGGCCAAGCTCTCATGGGACTGAGCGATGGTTAAGACTGTAGCCAATAGTTATGATGCTAACCGGCTAATGGCTGTAGTGTAGCTAACACTAACTGGCTAGCTGTGGTGCTTCAGTATTTTCTGTCCAGCATAGGGGATCAGTTATTGAAGCTAGCAACTGTAGTGGTCATGTTTTAGATTTTTTTTTTTACAATGCAAAACATACACATACAAACGACAGCATCACCCAAACATCAACTGCATCATACCTGCTCAGATCCACATGCTCACACCCCCATCCCCAGCGCCCGTATCACTCTCGACCACATTGCCTAAAACGGCACTATTTTGTTTCTCTCCGTCGCCCACGCACTTTCAACATTTAGGTAATAAAGCATTTAACCTTGCTATCGTGTTAACGACAGAGGATGGTTGATTTCCAGTTTTTGAGTATGCGTTTTTTCAAGTTGATTGAATGTTGAGCCAGTCACCAAAAGGTTGCTGGTTTGAATCACTGAGCCGACTGTGAATAATCTGTCGACGTGCTCTTGAGAAAGGCACTGAATCCAAATTGCTCCTGTAAGTTGCTCTGTATAAGAGTGTACGCTAAATGACTAAAATGTTGTTGTTTTTTAAACTGTTGGAAAGTATCCTCCGTCCCATCAGGTATCTCATTGCACCCTCACATACCATGTCTTTAAATATTCAGACAGATGTGTTAAAAGTGCATTTACGTTATACTACCTCTGACAGCCAACGTTCTCCACCCATAACCTTTGGACTTAACCTGTTACTTCTACTCGGGACGCTTGCGTCCCAACTAGAGCTCTGGAAATGCAAATGCACTACGCTAAATGCTAATAGTATTAGTTAAAACTCAAAAGTTCATTAAAATACACATGCAGGGTATCGAATTAAAGCTACACTCGTTGTGAATCCAGGCAACAAGTCAGATTTTTAAAATGCTTTTCGGCGAAAGCATGAGAAGCTATTATCTGATAGCATGCAACACCCCAAAAGACCCACAGGGGACGTAAACAAAATAATTAGCATTTCGGCGTTACACAAACCGCACAATAAAATAGAAAACATTCATTACCTTTCACCATCTTCTTTGTTGGCACTCCTAGATGTCCCATAAACACTATTTGGGTCTTTATTTCGATTAAATCGGTCCATATAAAGCCTAGATATCGTTATATGTAGACTGTGTGATAAACGAAAAAAACATTGTTTCAAAGCGTAACGTCATTTTTTAAAATTCAAAAAGTCGACGATGATGAATTTTATCGCTTATTAACGTGTACTAATACCTAAAGTTGCATTACAAAAGTATTTCGAAGTGTTTTGTGAAAGTTTATCGTCGACTTTTTGAATTTAAAAAAATGACGTTACGTTATGAAACGCTATTTTTTTCCGTATATCACACAGTATTCTTAGATCGATATCTATGCTATATATGGACCGATTTAATCGAAAAAAGACCCTAAATGATGTTTATGGGACATCTAGGAGTGCCAAGAAAGAAGCTCGTCAAAGGTAATGAATGTTTTATATTTTATTTCAGCGTTTTGGTTTGCTACGGCTAACGCAAAATCTGTCGTGTTAGGTGACGTTGCAGTATTTTGAGGGTGCATGGTATCAGATAATAGCTTCTCATGCTTTCGCCGAAAAGCATTTTACAAATCTGACTTGGTGGATAGATTCACAACGAGTGTAGCTTTAATTCAGTATATTGTATGTCAATTTTAATGAAAGTTTGAGGTTTATCAACCTCTATAGGTGGCGCTCTTAAACATTTCCGCTGATTGTGGTTCCCACCTCGGTACCACGTCCATAAGAAGTTTCAAGTCTAGGTTCCAAAGGTTTAGTTCCAATAGTTTGGTTCCAATAGTTTATACATGGATATGCTCTCTGCAATGTTTTGTGTGGCTTACCTATCATAAGAATATCATGTTCTGACTCAAATAGGATTCCATCAAGATGTTCAAAAGATTTCAAATCGAAATTCTGTGGTATAAAACTTTTGAGTTGCATGTACTTTGAAAACATCTACCTTGGTCAATCCAAGATTGCTTCTCAATGCTGTCACGAAATGATATGTATTTCCTATTACCAAGTCGTATACGGTTTCTATTCCTTTCGTTTTCCATGTGGACCAATTAATTGGTGAATTATGAAAAGCTATCAAAGGAGTGTTCCATGAGGTTGTGTTTTTAGGGAGTTATATAGGTTCTTCCGTGTTCTTATAGTGTTCTTAACTATGAAGTTGTTCATGTTCTTAGCTTTATCCTTTGAAAATAGACACGTAAAAAGATTCTGGGGATGAACATGTGCATCTTCAATATATTCCCATTGTTCTACTTTAGGCTTTTATCTATACGTCCCAAGTAAAAACCCTGGGTGGAGAGTTGATACAATTCGATGTCTGGAAGGTTAAAACCAGACTTAGGAAGATGTAAAACTTAAATGTTTATTCTATGAGTTTTATATGCCCATATAAAGTCTGTTATGACCCATCACTATATGATTAATTTTTGAACCCAGTAAATTGTTGAGTGCATTTTTTGGGGAAAAAAATGTAGTCAACTCTTGGATAGATTTTCTTACTCTGAGAGAAAAAAAGAGTAGTATTTTGTAGTTGGGAATAGTAGTCTCCAAGTGTGCTGTAGATTATTTAACCTAGTTAAATAAAGATAAAATAAATAAAAAATGTGTACAGATGAAATTGTTCAGCCTCTTTGGAGGCCCTTTGTCGAATGTATGATTTAGGTTGCCTGCAAAAATAATAGTTCCTGTCTGGATTTGATCTAATATAGCTTGAATTCTATCAAAAAACACCAGGTTTTCCCCTGGTGAGATATACAATTAAATCAATCTGTATAGTTCACCATGTAAGGTACAATTCAGCATTCGAAAACAGCCTTCCTTGTCCGTGTGCAGGGACATAAGTGAAAAGGGTGTATTCTTATTTATCAGGATGCCTACACCTCTGCTGTTATTTCAGTAGATGGCGGCATAGGCTTCTCCACCCCAACTCATCTTCTTGGCTGTGTTCCCTTCCATACCCACAGCACTGCTGGGAAGCGGAGTTAGGACTTGATTCTGATCGGAATATATCGACTGTTCTCTTTTTTCAGCTTAGAAGACGGGTCCTGAACGAATCAAATGGACTGGACCTGGATTTTTGATCTCCTTACCCACTGTGCCTTCAGAATGTTAACTTTGGTCTGATAGTCCCACAGCTTGAAGACTACCATGCAAGGGTATTTGAAGTTCTTCTGTTTCACGTCGATCCGATGGCATATTTTCATATCCTCTGGTAATATATCTATGCCAAGCTCCTCTGATATCAGTTTGACCACATAGCTGGAATGTTCTCCTTTTTTATTGTCATGTTCTTTTGCCTCAGTCTGTTTTCTTGTTGGCCCAGAGTCATCTTCTTGTGGTCATTCTCAGTTTCTGCAATTTTTCTAGGTACCGTTACAGCATAGAAGAAGAAATGCTAATGTTGTTACCTATCCCTGACTATGTTTTGATCTTGTAATGAGCTGAGAGAGTAAGAGCTTTAGCAAATCAAATGAAGTTGTATTGGTCGCATACAAACATTTACAGCGCCTTGCAAAAGTGTTTATCCCCCTTGCATATTTCCTATTTTGTTGCGTTACAACCTGTAATTTAAATGGACTTTTATTTGGTTTCATGTAATGGACATACACAAAATAGTCAAAATTGGTGAAATGGAAAAAATAACTTGTATCAAAAAACTCTATAAAAAATGAACGGAAAAGTGGTGCGTGTATACAGTTGAAGTCAGACGTTTACATACACTTAGGTTGGAGTCATTAAATCTCATTTTTCAACCACTCCACAAATTTCCTGTTAACAAATTATAGTTTTGGATAGTCGGTTAATTAAGACATCTACTTTGTGCATGACACAATACATTTTTCCAACAATTGTTTACAGACAGATTATTTCACTTATAATTCACTGTATCACAATTCCAGTGGGTCAGATGTTTGCACACACTAAGTTGACTGTCCCTTGGAAAATTCCAGAAAATTATGTCATGACATTAGAAGCTTCTGAAAGGCTAATTGACATCATTTGAGTCAATTGGAAATGTACCTGTGGATGTATTTCAAGGCCTACCTTCAAACTCAGTGCCTCTTTGCTTGACATCATGGGAAAATCAAAAGAAATCAGCCAAGACCTCAGAAGAAAAATTGCAGACATCCACAAGTCTGGTTCAACCCTGGGCGCAATTACCAAACTCCTGAAGGTACCATGTTCATCTGTACAAACAATAGTACGCAAGTATAAACACCATGGGACCACACAGCTGTCATACTGCTCAAGAAGGAGACACGTTCTGTCTCCTATAGATGAACGTACTTTAGTACGAAAAGTGCAAATCAATCCCAGAATTATCCTATATTCAGCTGAGGTCAGAACTTCAACTGTATATCGGATAAGGCTTGACTAGAATACAGTATATACATATGTGACTGACCGCCTTGATTTGTTCTTATGTAGCAAAAATTGCAATTGTGTTGTTTTCTACATTGGGTAAAAGCAGATACACAGGTACAAAATGGTATATCATACACTGCGTTTGAGGAACAAAGTCATTCTTATTTGAGTTAAGTTGATAAACTTGTATCCTCACTTTGGAGAAAATGGCCTTTGAATTTTTTGGTGCCTACTGGAGAGCTGTTCTTTGTCTACACCCATTCAGCATCTCTCACACCATCTTAAAACCTGTTATGGCAAGGCGATCCCCTAGGGGTACTCCCACCAAATCAAAAAAAAAAACACAGCCATTTTTCCCAGCCAAAGATAGAGTCACAAAAGCAGGATTAGAGATAAAAATGAATCACTAACCTTTTGAAAATCTTCATCAGATGACACTCTTTGACATGTTACACAATACATTTATGTTTTGTTCGATAATATGCATATTTATATCCACAAATCTCGGTTTACATTGACGCCATGTTCAGAAATGCCTCCAAAATATCCGGAGGAATTATAGAAAGCTACGCCAGATAACAGAAATACTCATCATAAACTTTGACTAAAGATACATGTTCTACATATAATTAAAGATACACTGGTTCTTAATGCAACCGCTGTGTCAGATTATTTTAAACGTTACGAAAAAAGCCCACCATGCAATAATCTGAGACAGCGCTCAGACGTAAATATATTTCTCCGCCCTGTTGGAGTCAACAGAAATACGAAATTACATCATAAATATTCCCTTACCTTTGATGATCTTTCATCAGAATGCAGTGCAAGGAGTCCTAGTTCCACAATAAATCATTGTTTTGTTCCATAATGTCCAATTAGCTGCATTTGCTAGCACTTTCAGCTCACGTGCCCAAAAACTGACGCTGGTCCAGGAGAACTCGGACGAAAACTTCAAAAAGATATATTCCAGGTCGAATAAACTGGTCAAACTAAGTAGAGAATCAATCTTCAGGATGTTATTTTCATATATATTCAATAACGTTCCAACCGGAGCATACGTTTTCATCTGCAGCCAAATGGAACGATGGTGATACCCACAGACAAATGCGCCACGGGAAATGGCATTCTGTCGGGACAGTGACGAAGGCGTAGGAAGTGCTACCAGATCCATATCTTATTTGGAAGTGGATAGGCGATGACTTGAAATTAGACATGTATTCAGAATTTCACTTCCTGTTTGGAAGATTGCCTGCCCTATGAGTTCTGTTATACTCACAGATATAATTCAAACAGTTTTAGAAACTTCAGAGTGTTTTCTATCCAATAGTAATAATCATATGCATATATTAGCAATCTAGGACAGAGTAGGATGCAGTTCACTATGGGCATGCATTTAATCCAAAGTGAAAATACTATCCCCAACAAGTTTTAATAAAGTTTTAATAAAGCTAGGGGGCAGAATTTTCACTTTTGGATAAATAGCGTGCCCAATTTCAACTTCCTGCTACTCATGCCAAGAATATAAGATATGCATACTATTCATATATTTGGATAGAAAACACTCCGAAGTTTCTAAAACTGTTTGAATCATGTCTGTGAGTACAACAGAACTTAAGTAGCAGGCAAAACCCCGAGGACTAACTGTTCAGATTTTTTTTTCTTTCCCATATCTCTTCCCTATTTTGTCTTTGCCATTTGAAATGTAATAGAAATATACGTTCAGTTCCTACATCTTCCACACGATGTCCCCAGTGTTTGGAATATGGCTGAGGTTATTTCTTTGTCTTAGCAGGAAGTAGGCCAACCTTTTGTGAGTTGCACAAGACGTGTTTTTCTTTTTGTTCGTGTATTGAATACAGATTGCCCTGTATACAATTTGATCGATAATTAACACTTAAAAATACCTAACATTGTATTACAAAAGTCGTTTGAAATATTTTGGCAAAGTTTATAGGCAACTTTTGAAATATTTTGTAGTGAATTTTTAGATGGACATTTTCGATATATATGGACGGAATTAATCATACAAAAGGACCAATTCTGATGTTTATGGGACATATTGGAGTGCCAACAAAAGAAGCCCGTCAAAGGTAATGCGTATTTTATATTTTATTTCAGCCTTTTGTGTAGCGCCTGCTACGCTAGCTCTTTTGTTTACTACTGGTTCAGATGGGTGCATGCTATCAGATAATAGCTTCTTTTTAAATCTGACATGTTGGCTGGATTCACAACGAGTGTAGCTTTAATTGAAGATCTTACATGTGTGATTTAATGAAATTTTGAATTTTATAGCATTTTATTTGAATCTGGCGCTCTGCATTTCACCTGGCAATTGGTCAGTTGAGACGCTAGCGTCTCCCTATACTCAAGAGTTAATAAGACATGTAGCTAGCTGGCTAGCTAAATAATGAACTATGATCCCAATTTATGATGTTACTACCCTGCATGAATCTGCCAACCAACCAGGATCAATGTTAGCTTGCTAACATTAGCCTATAACTAGTAAAGCAAATGGCTCGGAAATACAAATAATAAGATCATACACGTAACATTAGCTTGCGAACCAGCCAGCCAGCTAACGTTAGCTAGCCAGGTAACAGTATACGTTAACTTGAAATGAAAACTACTTCCTGTCAAAATTAGAAAAGTGTAATATCATGGTTGCCCTTAGTTTGAAGATGTAATCCCAAGAGAGGTGTTTTCTCCATCTCTTTAGCTATCATACTACATATTTCAAAACTTTGTCCTCCAGAAAGTGGAGAGCTACATTTATGCAGTTCTGCTACTACAAAAGATATACATTTTTAAAGCCACGTTAGACTGGATTACCTACACATACTGACCAGCTCAATTAGGCATAAGTGTGCTACATGGCAGACCAATCCAAAGTCATCTCTCGTCATGTCCAGCCCACTCATTGTCTCAGCAAATCATGACAAGCGGGAAGGTTTCTCACTTTTTTCTGTGGCTAAACCAACTAGGCTCGTAATTTAACAATTTTATTTGTATTTACGAATGGCATACAGTCTGTTATTAAGGCACATGAAAGTTCACATGTTCCAGAAAAAGTTGATGTTCAAATGGCTCTCCTATAAAGTTGTGACCCACGACATATGCCTAGTTTCCTGAAACGACTCATATATGAAGTGGGTAAAACAGTATACTGGTTTTAATTCCCCTAACGCCAGTAGTGTTAGCTACTGTACATGTATTGTGGTTGCTCCACTAAAAGTTTTGCAATTATGCTACGGGACTTACAGGTAATTTGTGGTTTAGTACAGTACCCTGCATCACTACTTTATTGCTCTAGACCTGCACAAGGGGAAGTTAGAGCACTGATAATGCTTTTGGGTCCTACTGTGTCTCTAACTGACAATGAATGGGCAACATAAACCTAAATAGAAGCTGCTAATTGTTCACGACTTCAGTATTACTTACTAAAACTGTTGTAACACTAAGCTTTTTATTATTTTAATTAAGTTAGGATTATTTTGCTCTTACTGTAGTAATGTAGCCCACTCCCAACCAGTCATGTTGTACACCGCCTGAGTGGTGCAAAGGTCTAAAATGCTGCATAGCAGTACAAGCTATGTTGCTACAGATGCTAGTTCAATACCCGTGCCAGCCTCAACTGGGAGACCCATGAGATGACTGTAGGTTTTGGTTTCTCTCCCTCTAAAAACAGAAATAAATCATTGTAAGTAACAAACTGGCTTTATTTACAAATTAGTAACAATGTCTCACCCCATGTCCAAGAATGTCCCTTTTCTTGCTCATTTTACATTATTTGAAAACTAAATAATCTCCAAAATATTGTTATTCTTTTAAACAAAGCAATTATTATTATTCATGTGTAATTAAATAAAAGCCCATTAGATATTCTCACAGATATATTATTAACCCTGTTATTAGAAGGATATTGTATTGGTCATACTGGTCATGGCTCCCGAGTGGCGCACCATGGGATTGCCTTGCAGTTCTCCAGCGGTATCCACTGAAATAGCGGTGGACGCACGAGTTTCAAGGCACAAGAGCAGGGGGCACGGGATGGGCAGCAGAGCCACGCACAGAAGACAGACCTAGCCCATGGGGAAGGGAGGAGGAGGAAGGGTGGAGGTGGACCTGCTGTTCCCGATGTTCATAGTGCCAGTCTGCAAGTTCAAACTAAAAACAATGTAACTAATAATGGTTTGAAAAATGCACCTTTGCTATTAATTCGGGGGGCAGATATTAATAAATATCAAAGCATTAGACCTCTCACCAAAGGTGTCACTCAAATGTTATACTTAAATACAAACTGGATTTAACGAAAAATGACATGAAAAGGACACATTTGTAAATCCTAAACGCTAAGAGTAATTGGAAAGGTAGATACAAATGATTTGTGACATTCTGGTTACAATAAAGGTGTAAACAAGATGCTGTGTTTTTATTTACAGTAGTGATGGACAACTGGTGGCATTTTGAAAACAGGTTTTCAAACACTTGTAGCTCAAGTGTTAAGCTAATATTCATGTATGAACTAATAGTCATAACAATCTGAACTAATATTCATACCAATCACATCAAAACATACCTTCAGACAAGGGACATATGGATAGCCAGAGAGAGCAAGATTAAGCCTTGTTTTTTTTTATTCTAACATGGTCAGTCATCATAATCATCAGGAGGTGAAATGCAAAATTGACCTTGGATCATTAACTCTGGGACTACTACATCTCTGTCTGTATTTCAAATGTAAGGCATCTCTTTAACCTCCTTAACCTCTTTATTAACCAGCATTTTCACTTTTGGATAAATAACATGCCCAGATCCTAATATAAGCATATCCTTATTGTTATTAGTATTGGATAGAAAACACTCTGAAGTTTCTAAAACTGATTGAATCAGTAGAACTTATTTAGCAGGCGAAACCGCGAGGACAAACCATTCAGATGTTTGTTTTTTAAGTCACTGTCTTTCCATATGTTTTCATGGGGAATCCAGAATTCTAATCGACTTCCCTGCAGTTCCTACCGCTTCCACTGGACGACACCAGTTTTTAGAAATTGGTTGAGGTTTTTGCTTTGTGTAATGAAGAAGTACCATAGCTCAGAACTAACTTCACTCTATGTGTACCTTTTGATAGAGGCGCGTAACCAGAAAAGTAGCGTCAGTTTGTTTTGCTCCTGTATTGAACACAGATCATCCCGTCTTCAATTTGATCGATTATATACATTTAGAAATACCTAAAGTTGTATTACAAAAGTACTTTGAAATGTTTTGGCAAAGTTTACAGGTAACTTTTGAGATATTTTGTAGCGATGTTGCGTAAGGTGGAAGCTGTGTTTTCTGGATCAAACGCGCCAAATAAATGGACATTTTGCATATATAGCAACGGAATTAATCGAACAAAAGGACCATTTGTGATGTTTATGGGACATATAGGAGTGCCAACAAAATAAGCTTGTCAAAGGCAAGGCATAATTTATATTTTATTTCTGCATTTTGTGTCGCGCCTGCAGAGTTGAAATATGCTACTCTCATTTTTTACTGTTGTGCTATCATCATATACAGTGCCTTGCGAAAGTATTCGGCCCCCTTGAACTTTGCGACCTTTTGCCACATTTCAGGCTTCAAACATAAAGATATAAAACTGTATTTTTTTGTGAAGAATCAACAACAAGTGGGACACAATCATGAAGTGGAACGACATTTATTGGATATTTCAAACTTTTTTAACAAATCAAAAACTGAAAAATTGGGCGTGCAAAATTATTCAGCCCCTTTACTTTCAGTGCAGCAAACTCTCTCCAGAAGTTCAGTGAGGATCTCTGAATGATCCAATGTTGACCTAAATGACTAATGATGATAAATACAATCCACCTGTGTGTAATCAAGTCTCCGTATAAATGCACCTGCACTGTGATAGTCTCAGAGGTCCGTTAAAAGCGCAGAGAGCATCATGAAGAACAAGGAACACACCAGGCAGGTCCGAGATACTGTTGTGAAGAAGTTTAAAGCCGGATTTGGATACAAAAATATTTCTCAAGCTTTAAACATCCCAAAGAGCACTGTGCAAGGGCTTATATTGAAATGGAAGGAGTATCAGACCACTGCAAATCTACCAAGACCTGGCCATCCCTCTAAACTTTCAGCTCATACAAGGAGAAGACTGATCAGAGATGCAGCCAAGAGGCCCATGATCACTCTGGATGAACTGCAGAGATCTACAGCTGAGGTGGGGGACTCTGTCCATAGGACAACAATCAGTCGTATATTGCACAAATCTGGCCTTTATGGAAGAGTGGCAAGAAGAATGCCATTTCTTAAAGATATCCATAAAAAGTGTTGTTTAAAGTTTGCCACAAGCCACCTGGGAGACACACCAAACATGTGGAAGAAGGTGCTCTGGTCAGACGAAACCAAAATTGAACTTTTTGGCAACAATGCAAAACATTATGTTTGGCGTAAAAGCAACACAGCTCATCACCCTGAACACACCATCCCCACTGTCAAACATGGTGGTGGCAGCATCATGGTTTGGGCCTGCTTTTCTTCAGCAGGGACAGGGAAGATGGTTAAAATTGATGGGAAGATGGATGGAGCCAAATACAGGACCATTCTGGAAGAAAACTTGATGGAGTCTGCAAAAGACCTGAGACTGGGACGGAGATTTGTCTTCCAACAAGACAATGATCCAAAACATAAAGCAAAATCTACAATGGAATGGTTCAAAAATAAACATATCCAGGTGTTAGAATGGCCAAGTCAAAGTCCAGACCTGAATCCAATTGAGAATCTGTGGAAAGAACTGAAAACTGCTGTTCACAAATGCTCTCCATCCAACCTCACTGAGCTCGAGCTGTTTTGCAAGGAGGAATGGGAAAAAATTTCAGTCTCTCGATGTGCAAAACTGAAAGAGACATACCCCAAGCGACTTACAGCTGTAACCGCAGCAAAAGGTGACGCTACAAAGTATTAACTTAAGGGGGCTGAATAATTTTGCACGCCCAATTTTTCAGTTTTTGATTTGTTAAAAAAGTGAGAAAAATCCAATAAATGTCGTTCCACTTCATGATTGTGTCCCACTTGTTGTTGATTCTTCACAAAAAATGAAATGTGGCAAAAGGTCGCAAAGTTCAAGGGGGCCGAATACTTTCGCAAGGCACTGTAATAGCATCTTATGCCTTCGCCGAAAAGCCTTTTTGAAATCTGACATGTTGGCTGGATTCCCAACGAGTGTAGCTTTAATTTAATATCTTGCATGTGTCATTTAATGAAAGTTTTATTTTTATAGAAATGTATTTGAATTTGGCGCTCTGCATTTTCCCTGGCTATTGGCCATGTGTGACGCAAGCGTCGCGCCTACCCCAGAGAGGTTAATAATAGTTCCTGTTGGCCCGACCAAGTGACCTCTCACATATTATCATGCTGTGCCCTCTCTGTCAGCTAGTTCAGATGTGGGAGGGGTTCACCAAAACAGCTGATATAACCTAGAAGATATAGAGAGAAGGGGGAGAGGGATGAAGTGAAGAAGAGAGACTGTTATTGTGTGTGTGTGGTCTCACCTGGTGTCCACACTAAGTGACTACAGAGTACTTTATGCTGAAAAACAGACACATGAGGACAAACAATAGAAGATAATGTCAATAGAAGATACTGTATGTGACGCAGACACCTATCGGAGTGTACCTGAAACATTTAAATATAGAGAGCTATGTGTCACACCACTTGGTTATTGCAAGGCTAAACCCCAGGGAAATGATGACTTGGCAGCAACAGATAGCAACAGATAGTCTAGTGTTTATGTGGTGTAAATCTGAAAATTAGCAGCAGCTGAAGTTTAAAAAAATAATAATGCATGTGAGACCGGTTCCATGTACAACAAGACAGGCAGAGAAAAACAACACAGAACAGTTTAATTACCTCTGGTTATGGACACTTTTGCCAGCAAAAAAAGCTTCCTCGGACACTGAACATCTGGCAATATCTACATTTTCGACCCCTTGATCAGCTCGCTCTCTGAAAGTAAAGAAAATAGCTTATTTTTTTGTAGATATGAAAACTATAACTGAGATATGATACTTCAGTCTAAAGCAGCAGATGTCATTTTCAGGACACGTCAATACAGCACAGAAAGCTTAATAACTTTTCATGTTCAAAACTGTGCACTCTCCTCAAACAATAGCATGGTATTCTTTCATTGTAATAGCTACTGTAAATTGGACAGTGCGGTTAGATTAACAAACATTTAAGCTTTCTGCCAATATCAGACATGTCTATGTCCTGGGAAATTACGTTGTTACTTACAATCTCATGCTAATCGCATCAGCCGATGTTAGCTCAAACGTCAAGCTGGGGACCCACCAATCCCAAAGAAGTTTAACACCAAATCAAATCAAAGTTTATTTGTCACGTGCACCAAATACAACAGGTGTAGTAGACCTTACAGTAAAATGCTTACTTACAGGCTCTAACCAATAGTGCAAAAAAGGTATTAGGTTAACAATAGGTAGGTAAAGAAATAAAACAACAGTAAAAAGACAGGCTATATACAGTACATTTACATTACATTTAAGTCATTTAGCAGACGCTCTTATCCAGAGCGACTTACAAATTGGTGCATTCACCTTAAGACATCCAGTGGAACAGCCACTTTACAATAGTGCATCTAAATCTTTTAAGGGGGAGGGTGAGAAGGATTACTTTATCCTATCCTAGGTATTCCTGAAAGAGGTGGGGTTTCAGGTGTCTCCGGAAGGTGGTGATTGACTCCGCTGTCCTGGCGTCGTGAGGGAGTTTGTTCCACCATTGGGGGGCCAGAGCAGCGAACAGTTTTGACTGGGCTGCGCGGGAACTGTACTTCCTCAGTGGTAGGGAGGCGAGCAGGCCAGAGGTGGATGAACGCAGTGCCCTTGTTTGGGTGTAGGGCCTGATCAGAGCCTGGAGGTACTGAGGTGCCGTTCCCCTCACAGCTCCGTAGGCAAGCACCATGGTCTTGTAGCGGATGCGAGCTTCAACTGGAAGCCAGTGGAGAGAGCGGAGGAGCGGGGTGACGTGAGAGAACTTGGGAAGGTTGAACACCAGACGGGCTGCGGCGTTCTGGATGAGTTGTAGGGGTTTTATGGCACAGGCAGGGAGCCCAGCCAACAGCGAGTTGCAGTAATCCAGACGGGAGATGACAAGTGCCTGGATTAGGACCTGCGCTGCTTCCTGTGTGAGGCAGGGTCGTACTCTGCGGATGTTGTAGAGCATGAACCTACAAGAACGGGCCACCGCCTTGATGTTAGTTGAGAACGACAGGGTGTTGTCCAGGATCACGCCAAGGTTCTTAGCGCTCTGGGAGGAGGACACAATGGAGTTGTCAACCGTGATGGCGAGATCATGGAACGGGCAGTCCTTCCCCGGGAGGAAGAGCAGCTCCGTCTTGCCGAGGTTCAGCTTGAGGTGGTGATCCGTCATCCACACTGATATGTCTGCCAGACATGCAGAGATGCGATTCGCCACCTGGTCATCAGAAGGGGGAAAGAGAAGATTAATTGTGTGTCGTCTGCATAGCAATGATAGGAGAGACCATGTGAGGTTATGACAGAGCCAAGTGACTTGGTGTATAGCGAGAATAGGAGAGGGCCTAGAACAGAGCCCTGGGGGACGCCAGTGGTGAGAGCGCGTGGTGAGGAGACAGATTCTCGCCACGCCACCTGGTAGGAGCGACCTGTCAGGTAGGACGCAAAGCGTGGGCCGCGCCGGAGATGCCCAACTCGGAGAGGGTGGAGAGGAGGATCTGATGGTTCACAGTATCGAAGGCAGCCGATAGGTCTAGAAGGATGAGAGCAGAGGAGAGAGAGTTAGCTTTAGCAGTGCGGAGGGCCTCCGTGATACAGAGAAGAGCAGTCTCAGTTGAATGACTAGTCTTGAAACCTGACTGATTTGGATCAAGAAGGTCATTCTGAGAGAGATAGCGGGAGAGCTGGCCAAGGACGGCACGTTCAAGAGTTTTGGAGAGAAAAGAAAGAAGGGATACTGGTCTGTAGTTGTTGACATCGGAGGGATCGAGTGTAGGTTTTTTCAGAAGAGGTGCAACTCTCGCTCTCTTGAAGACAGAAGGGACGTAGCCAGCGGTCAGGGATGAGTTGATGAGCGAGGTGAGGTAAGGGAGAAGGTCTCCGGAAATGGTCTGGAGAAGAGAGGAGGGAATAGGGTCAAGCGGGCAGGTTGTTGGGCGGCCGGCCGTCACAAGACGCGAGATTTCATCTGGAGAGAGAGGGGAGAAAGAGGTCAGAGCACAGGGTAGGGCAGTGTGAGCAGAACCAGCGGTGTCGTTTGACTTAGCAAACGAGGATCGGATGTCGTCGACCTTCTTTCCAAAATGGTTGACGAAGTCATCTGCAGAGAGGGAGGAGGGGGGGGGAGGGGGAGGAGGATTCAGGAGGGAGGAGAAGGTGGCAAAGAGCTTCCTAGGGTTAGAGGCAGATGCTTGGAATTTAGAGTGGTAGAAAGTGGCTTTAGCAGCAGAGACAGAAGAGGAAAATGTAGAGAGGAGGGAGTGAAAGGATGCCAGGTCCGCAGGGAGGCGAGTTTTCCTCCATTTCCGCTCGGCTGCCCGGAGCCCTGTTCAGTAGCGAGGCTACATACAGACACCGGTTAGTCAGGCTGATTGAGGTAGTATGTACATGTAGATATGGTAAAAGTGACTATGCATATATGATGAAGAGAGAGTAGCAGTAGCGTAAAAGAGGGGGTGGCGGGTGGTGGTGGCGGGACACAATGCAGATAGCCCGGTTAGCCAATGTGCGGGAGCACTGGTTGATCGGCCCAATTGAGGTAGTATGTACATGAATGTATAGTTAAAGTGACTATGCATATAGGATAAACAGAGAGTAGCAGCAGCGTAAAAAGAGGGGTTGGGGGGGGCACACAATGCAAATAGTCCGGGCAGCCATTTGATTACCTGTTCAGGAGTCTTATGGCTTGGTGGTAAAAACTGTTGAGAAGCCTTTTTGTCCTAGACTTGGCACTCCGGTACCGCTTGCCATGCGGTGGTAGAGAGAACAGTCTATGACTGGCGTGGCCGGGTTGGCTGGGGTCTTTTTCAGGGCCTTCCTCTGACACCGCCTGGTCTAGAGGTCCTGGATATCAGGCAGCTTAGCCCCAGTGACGTACTGGGCCATACGAACTACCCTCTGTAGTACCTTGCGGTCGGAAGCCGAGCAATTGCCGTACCAGGCAGTGATGAAACCAGTCAGGATGCTCTCGAAGTTGCAGCTGTAGATAGAAGCTTTTGAGGATCTCAGGATCCATGTCAAATATTTTTAGTTTCCTGAGGGGGAATAGGCTTTGTCGTGCCCTGGACTGTCTTGGTGTGTTTGGACCATTCTAGTTTGTTGTTGATGTGGACACCAAGGAACTTGAAGCTCTCAACCTGCTCCACTACAGCCCTGTCGACAGCCCCAGACTGGTATTGTGGTTGTTCATTAGGTGATGGGAAATATGCAATGATACCTGCACCATCTACACGCTGCACAGACTCCCTAACTCTTTGTGACAGACATTTTGTGTTCTTTCATCCTTCTGTAAAAGAAGCTAACCGTTACACTGTCATGAAATATGATTATATATCGACTGTGAAACAAATATGACATGGCCTGCTTATGAGTTGCCATGAAAGAAAGTTTGATTCATTTAACTGAAAATGGCGAAAACAGGCGTCCGTAGCTAAATGCTTATGGTTAGCCTGCGGGTTTAGTTTTGAGTTTTTCTCTGAATAGAAAAACCATAATATTAATCAAATGAATTAAGCCAAATGTCTGAAAAATCAATCCCATATATTATGTTATTACAAAAAAAGGTTTTAAATTCTCTGGTAATGCCAATATGGAATACTATCAAATGCTTCTCAAAGATGCCTTCTGGTGGTCAAACTAGCAATAACTTGCAGTAACAGAAAAAATGGCTGACAATTTAATGACAGAATTCTGTGGCAGCATGCAACTTTTAAAGGAGGAACCACTGTACCTGCAAAAAATGACATTGCAACCAAAGAGAACAGACAAAATGGACATTGTTTTCATCAAGCCATCTTCTTTCTATGGTGCAATCCCGTTCCAGAGTTAGTACCGTAACCACGAGAGGACTTGAAAATGAGCCGGAGCTGAGAGGATCATCAAAACGAAAGGTATTTTGGTTTCAGTGCATTTTCTTAGAAAAATAAGTTAAATACCCGATCAATGTGTAGGCATATTGTGTAATAAAATCAATAATTAAACAATGGTTAAATAAATAAAAAATGATTGTGTACTAAAAACGTGAATGTGTTTTTGCAGAGCACACAAACAGATGAGTGGACAAAGGGCTGGACAACGGGCCCACCGAAAAAATGCATGGTTGCCAAAAAAGCAATTTGTTTTGCAAGATTCTTAAAATGTGTTTGCAGCATTTGTCACATGAGTTGACGCTGGAGAGATGAAGCAGGTACGGGGAGTCAAACATTTAATGTAGAACGGACATGGAACGAGACAGGAACAGCGTCAGCATACAAGGAAACAAAGACAAGAAACAATCAATGCAGATGCGGGGAACAGAGCTGGGGAACTGACAAATATAAGGGAGTTAATAACAGGTGATGAGTGAGTCCAGGTGAGTCTAATATCTCTGATGCACGTGACGAGGGAAGGCAGCTGTGCGTAATGGATGATAGGAGTGTGTGATGCAGGGCAGCCTGGCGCCCTCAAGCGCCAGAGGCAGGGAAGTGCGGGAGCAGACATGACAGCATGTGTGTGTTGGAGTCATATTTAATTCTTAATTGATCTACCGTTTCTATAATAGGTCACTGTTATCGATGGGGGTTCAGGGCAGTACCATTCTGCTTATCTGATGAAGGTGCACATGGATCAGATTCAAACTTTGAAGACCGAGATCGAGTCATTGAAGGCAGACCAGCAGAAAGAGAAACATTATCTGAGGGCAGAGATACGGGCGACAGCTGATGCTGTGGTCCAGAGCCAGGCGGCATTGGCGGAGAATGGCGCGTTGAAGAGGGCGAGGAACGAGATGGAGTCAGTCGGTTCACCCTGACATTTCCATTCCTCTTATGACAACAGAACTTGACCAACTGCTCAACGGGCACAGCAAAGGCTGTCCGGACCGTTCTGCTGTTCTGCTATAGCCTAATAAACAAAGGCAGGTGGCTTATATCTTCAAAATGCTTTAAATGCTTTTTTTATCCAAATGTAAAAGCATATACTGTACAGTACTGTAATTTTTCAACAGCATCTTTATGCTTTTGTTAATAAAATAATTATAAAAATACTCTTTCAAAATTATAATTTTTATTTAGTTATGGATCCATAGTGATTTACTATGGGAATAAATATCACTGAACTATAGAAATATTGGAACAAAGTTGTCTAATGAAGGTAAACAAATTGTTGCATACTAAAAAATACTCTTTCAAACACACACGGTCATGTTGTACAGCGCCATTATGGCTATTAGCAGGGCTATATTTTAGCCTTTATGGGTGGCGCACAATTGGCCCAGCGTTCCTTTCAATCTAAAAACAGAAATAAATGTTTTGGCCTTTACAAATACTATTTTGGCCTTTGTTAAAACCTCTTACAGCCCCCTCTCCCGGATCCGGGATCGTGACTACGGCTCAAGCTCATTAGCATAACGCACAATGCGAAAAAATGTTCCTAAAAATATTTAACCTCCACACATTAACAAGTAAAATAGCTCAAATGAAAGATAAACAAGTTGTTTATCTACCCAGCAAGTCAGATTTCTAAAATGTTTTACAGCGAAAACATAGCACATATTTATATTAGATCACCACCGAAACAAAAGGCAAGCGGCGGCCATTTTGTCCCAGAAAAAATAAAATGTAAAAGTAGGATTAAAAAAATAATAATTCACTAACCTTTTGAAAATCTTCATCAGATGACAGTAATATTACATGTTACACAGTACATTTAATTTTTTTTCAATAATATGCTATATAATATCCATAAATCTCGGTTGACGACATTTAAAAAAAAAACATGCTACTCAAATGTCAGGAGAAATGATGATAGCTCCGACAGATAACGTCAGATAACAAGCAATAAACATGACTAAATATACATGTTCTACATATATTTACAAAGATACACTTCTTCTTAATGCAACCGCTGTATTACATTTATTTTTAACGTTACAGACATCGTTCACTTGGCTATACTAGGAGTCGGCGCTCAGATATTAGCAGTACGTTTGGAGTCCACAGAAACCCAAAATAACCACATAAATATTCCCTTACCTTTGATGTTCTTCCATCAGAAGACGTAGAAGGAGTCATACTTACCCAATAAATCGTTTGGTTTCAAGTTGTGTGTCCCTGTATTAGCATATGCTAACAGCTTCAGCTGGAATGCATCAAAAATGACTTCTGGTCCAGCACTCTGCGCATTAAAACTTCCAATTTACATATTATATGTCGATTAAACTGGTCAAACGACATTTACATTTTACATTTAAGTCATTTAGCAGACGCTCTTATCCAGAGCGACTTACAAATTGGTGCATTCACCTTATGACATCCAGTGGAACAGTAGTGCATCTAAATCTTTTAAGGGGGGAGAGAGGGATTACTTTATCCTATCCTAGGTATTCCTTAAAGAGGTGGGGTTTCAGGTGTCTCCGGAAGGTGGTGATTGACTCCGCTGTCCTGGCGTCGTGAGGGAGTTTGTTCCACCATTGGGGGGCCAGAGCAGCGAACAGTTTTGACTGGGCTGAGCGGGAACTGTACTTCCTCAGTGGTAGGGAGGCGAGCAGGCCAGAGGTGCGTTATGCTAAATGATGTGCAAAATCGAGCTTTATGATGTTTTTAACATGTAAAACAATGAACAGACAAACCGGCTTCAATTTGTGTATCTTGGAAAAGACCATTCCCCAAATCGGCCGCGCGCAATAGAGTGCCTGTATTTGAGAAGGACACGAGCAATTTCGGCCGCCAAACGTGCAGGGCTCGTGCAATTCTCACAATGAACGGTCATTTGAAAGCAGACATCGCGCTGAACAGATAGAGACTGTTCCTGGATCGGTAGCTGCCTGGGAAGGGTGTTGGCGATGACGTCAAAGTTGACCCAACTTTTCTGTTGTTCACAGAGTATTTGGGAGAATGGCTCTCCTGAGAGTTCTGCTTTACATACAGACATAATTTAAACGGTTTTAGAAACTTTAGAGTGTTTTCTATTCAATAATAATTTTTATATGCATATATTAGCAATTTTGGGAAAAAATATTTTCAGTTTACTATGGGTACGCACTTTCTCCAACAGGGGCAGTATAGAGGGAGAGTTCTAAAGAGGTTAAGATTACAATCGCTCACTTTTGTTTTTTTTAAGACGAAATGGCCTCCAAAATATCAATAAATGTTAACAAGTTGATGGCAGTCATTTAACCTGGCACCTACATAAAGCTGAGTGACTCACTCATTCATAGCTTTGGATCAAAATAAATAACTTAAAGTGCCAACATTCTTTCTGATAGTCTTTAACAAAACATTTTTGGTTATCCTGATCTGGACACCATGTACAGTATTATAATAGCCCATTATGGGCTATTAGCAGGACAATATACCTTTACCAACACCTCTCTGTATTTTGATACTTTGGATGGGGGCTCCAGAGTGGATGGGGGCTCCCACAGTGCAAAATGCGTTGCTACAGATGCCGGTTCAATACCCATGCCAGTTTTAATTTAGAATCCTCCAATCGTCTATATGTATGTAAGTATTGGCTGAGAGTCATATTTTTCAATATAGTGTTGGCCTACCTTTGGAGACATGAGTCTCACTAGTGTTGAGTAATGTGCTGTTAAAAGTTATGTAGGTCTTATTTATTTAAAGAGAATATTGAAGTTAGAAGCAATATCCTAGAACTATTTGAGCACTGTTTCGCACTGCTATGAGACAAGCATGGGGACTGGTCTTGATAAATCAATGAGATTTTTATTTTCACTGAATCTTCGTTTGGGTATTGGTTAGACTACAATTATAGAAGTAAGGTGTAGAAATGTTATACTCTTAGTGTAACCTCTATTTAACTAGGCAAGTAAATTAAGAACAAACTATTATTTACAAGGACAGCCTACTCCTTCCTACCTGTCGGGGAATTGATCCCCGGACTCCCGCATGCCCGCACGACACGGGGATTCTTTAGCTAAATAACCCAGTACTATAGCCTACTCCTGACCGTCATGTTGTCCAGGGCCATATTTTCCGTTCCATCCTACAGGAAACCCAGAGGTTTTTTTGTTTTTCTTGGAATAGAAACACCACAACATTAATCAAATGAATTAAGCAACATTTCTTAAAATCAATCCTGTATACTATGTTCTTACAATAAAAGGCTTTAAATTCTCTGGGTCAGCCACTATTGAAGGCTTTTAAATGCTTCTTAAAGATGCCCTCTGGTGGTCAAACTAGCACTAACTAGCATTAATGGGAGCAGCGGTTGACACTTAAATAACGTGCCATAGAATTCTGCCGCAGTACTCTGCAACTTTTAAAGGACGAACCACTGTATCTATCGATATCCCAGTACTTCTCACTACTTCCCCAGCTTGGGGGGAGGGATGCTGACTGGGCTAAATTAGCTTCGGCACCCCGGCCAGTCCTATCTGTCATAGCCTGATGCTAATGGCGCTAACAGACCTGTGCCCTCATCTTAGCCAGCATGGCAGTGGAGATGTGACACAGAAATGAGTTGAAACTAATGATGCTAATGACTCTCAACTCCCCCCTGCCAAAATCTCCATCATTAAGACTGTCCCTTTAAGTTTCCACTAAATATGCATATTTTTAAGGGGGTTGTCTGGGTTAGAGTTGGATGAGAGAACAAGGAAACGTGATAGAGAGGATGAAGTCATGCAACACACTTAGTTGGCTGATAATTCAAACACGCTCGCGCACGCACACACGCAAACTCACATACACACAACGCTGCACACATTTAGTTCTAAAAGCAAAAGTATTTTCCCACTGGGTACACACTGGTTGAATCAATGTTATTTCCACGTCATTTCAATTAAACAACGTGGAATAGGCATTGAATTGACATCTGTGCCCATTGGGTTGTGATTCATTGCATAATCTTATTAATGTTTCTTAAGTGCACTGGAAAGGAACTTGTCTCTTAAAATGAACAGCCTGCAAAAGAAACATTCCCTATGTGAGAGTTTGCAATCTGCAAAAACTGCAAATCTAAACTGCATTAACGATGCATTTCAACATGTCTGTGTGGGTGAGCTATTGTGAGGGGAGAGGCATGTCAACAGAAACACAGCAAGAGAGAGAGAGAGAGAGGGGGAACAGCAGAATGAACAAGACAGAGAAAACGAGAGAGAGAGAGAGAGAGAGAGAGAGAGAGAGAGAAAGAGAGAGAGATCATCCAGTAGATGATCAAATCGTTTCAGACACACAGAGAAACCATGGCTCATCTCAACTAAAGCTGCAATATGAGCCAGGCAGCAGATCAAACTATATTACCTTGGGAACAAGACACTGTATTTCTCCCCACAGCCCAAATTAAAGCCTAGCGATGGGGCTGGAGACCTGGTTCTCTCCACTCTCTCTGTCACTCTCCATATCGCAGAGCCCAGGCTCCACATTAAGACTGACAGACTGGTTCGTCCACCAGGGAGTGAGATCGAGAGAAGACATTAACATCAAACCACAGTCACAGTTACAGTACTGTACGTGCCCTATTCCCCCACTTTAGTCTTCATCTCAAGCTCTGGCTGGATCTATCACTGGTATCATTATGACACCACGTTCTGTGACAGTAGTCAATCTGATAGCATTAGCATATTCCTAGGATATTTTTCTCATATTCCATTTGATTCGCTTACGCTGTAGCCCACATACGGTAGCAGGCATACTCCTACTGTACAGCTGGAATTGTGTTAGCATTCATGAAAGTTGGAAGTTTCTCAATATAATGGACATTACTTTGTATTGCTCAATGAACTTGAATCCATGTTGCTCTCTGAATGACTCCACAGTCCATTGTCGTGGAACCCAGACTTCAGGAATGTCACACTGTTCCATCTCTGTGTGTGTCTGTGTGTGTGTGTGTGTGTGTGTGTGTGTGTGTGTGTGTGTGTGTGTATGCTTGCATGCGTTTAGTGTGTGTGTGTGTGTGTGTGTGTGTGTGTGTGTGTGTGTGTGTGTGTGTGTGTGTGTGTGTATGTGTGTGTGTGTGTGTGTGTGTGTGTAAATGTGCACTGCTGCTTCAGACGCCTCTTGGCAGCCGGCCTTATTTGAACATGACACAATGATCTTCACCCTAAGAGTATAATCCCTGCCAACCCTCAGAGCACCGTCAGCGATGGCGCAGTGCCAAGCAGAGATGCGAGAGCTGGGCATCGTTTCATAGTCGCCCGCTGCTTTGCCAAGGTCAAGTGTATTTAGCCGTGCTTTTTTTCCACTCAATGGGTGGTTTGGTATATTCAGATTCAGATTAAGACATCCATTAATGATCCTCTCAAAGCAATTTCCCCTGGATGGAAAGTTTAACTCGAGACTACAAAAATTGCAATGTCTGGGGGATGAAATATGTGGATGTGTTCTAATCTAGAAAAACTTTACGGACTTGGGCTGTGCCATGAATACAATGCAGGATATGGAGAGAGACAGAAGCTATAGACAGGTGGAGAGAGAGAAAGGGTCAGGCAGGTAGTGTCATGCGGATTGAAAGTCATTTAAATAATGTCCAGTGTAGAAGTTCAGTCTGATATGGTCTACCAAGCTTAATATCCCTTTAAAACTAGAAACAGGAAATATGCTAGAATACAAATTGTAATGACACGAAATGGAATGTCTTGAATATGAAAGGGAGAGCCTCACACTCTAGGAGCTCAGATACAATACTTTAATAACCAACGTTTGGACAGACAAGCTGTCTTCATCGGGGTATAATGACAAGCACTGCGGCTCACTAGTTCATATAGTTTGAAAGGACACACAGGTGTCTGTAATCATGGCCAGATGTGGCTGGATTTCATTGGTTGATTTACACATATAAATAGAACACATATAAAAGCATGACTGGATCATAGATACAAACATTATTTACAATGGACAGCAAAAACCCAATAATCACGAGAATCGTTTCAAATCAAACTCTACGTTGAGACCAAAGGGAGCAAGGGTCTTTAAATTAAAGATCCAGGCTGCCTCTCGTTTTAGCAATCAATCTCAAGGTTCTCTTCTAGGTTGGGTGACGTGTTCGATACCAATATAGCAAAGGAACGAAATAGAGAGGATCGCTTCCAAAAAGTTGTCTGCAACTGGGTCCATCAGGTTTTTGCAACTACTGGTGCTACGACGCTCAGAGATTCTGACTCATAGTTTGCGCTTCGTGTCACCCACATCATTCTTACCACAAGGACAAGTTAACTAACTGCCTTAGTGGAGCACGCGATAACACCTTTTATTCGGGATCTGTTTCCCTGTTGGGTGTGTTTGAAGGATCTACTGTCACGCCCTGATCTGTTTCCCTGTTGGGTGTGTTTGAAGGATCTACTGTCACGCCCCGATCTGTTTCCCTGTTGGGTGTGTTTGAAGGATCTACTGTCACGCCCTGATCTGTTTCCCTGTTGGGTGTGTTTGAAGGATCTACTGTCACGCCCTGATCTGTTTCCCTGTTGGGCGTGTTTGAAGGATCTACTGTCACGCCCTGATCTGTTTCACCTATCTTTGTGATTGTCTCCACCCACCTCCAGGTGTCACCTGTTTTCCCCATTGGTCCCCAGTGTATTTATTCCAGTGTTTCCTGCCTCTCTGTGCCAGTGGTTTTCCTAGCTCCTATTTTTCCCAGTCTCTGTTTTTCCTTGCCCTCCGCTTGCCTGACCTCGAGCCTGCCTATCCCCTTGTTCTGTTTTGGACTCGCCTGTACCCGACCTGCCTTTTGCCTACCCCTTTTGTTATAATAAATATCGGAGCTCAATCATCTGCCTCCTGTGTCTGCATTTGGGTCTCGCCTTGTTCCCTTATATCTACATTTGTAATTGCCATTGCATTGAGAGCAGCCATTACCCTTGTAGTTTCCATCCTATTGGAGGCACGAGGAGAAGTTGTGCATGGGGTATTTTGGGCTGGTACATTAAATCAGAGTTTGCAAATTGATCTCTGAGATTTCTGCCCTAATGGAATACGACGAAGGGAGGGTTCCGAAAACACATTACCGATACTGTCATCAAATCTTGGAATGTGCCAATGTTTGTGAACGATTACGTAACTTGTTCAGAGCACTTTGAATAGCGGGTAGTAGGAATGCTTCTTTTTGTTAAACTGTCCTTGAAAGAGATTAGGATTTTCTCAATGGTTGTACTGATCTGACCTTTTTTGTCCTCTCTATCCTTGAATTTTCTTTGCGTCTCAGCCATGTTTCTGGCGAAATCTGATTTGTTTTTTTTGCAAATTCTTTTGATTAGACATAATTGGCTGTAGGGCAAACTGGTTTTCAAGGGATGCAGGTGACAGCTATCAGCTCTCAGCCCCCAAAAAATGGACCACAGACATCAGAACTATTTACTGTAATATGTTAATGTTGTATTTGACATATTTTATGTCACGTCAACCTGTTGACTGGAGTAAATAAATTAACTTCAACATGCTGTTATATTTGACGGTTTCCTCCAAGATAAATGTATTGTTTTCTACTTAGTCTAATCGATGATAAAACTGCATGGCGTGTTTAAACACAAATCACATGAAATGTGTTCACAAATGGCAGCAAAAACAGTGCACCACCATACTTAGAGTCTGAAGATTATAACATTACAAGGAGAGGACTCCGTCCACTCAAAAGTATCGGGCTTCAGAGTGTGTGTGTGTGATACTGAGGCCAGGGGGAGGAGAGAAGAGGAGAGGACTCCGTCCACTCAAAAGTATCGGGCTTCAGAGTGTGTGTGTGTGATACTGAGGCCAGGGGGAGGAGAGAAGAGGAGAGGACTCCGTCCACTCAGGAGTATTTGGCCACAGCACGTGTGTGGGACTAGGGCCAGGAAGTGAGGAGAAGAGGGGAGTTTGCAAGGAGAGCAGTATGTCCACTCAGGAATATTTGGTAACAGTATTGGGTCACAGCGTGTGTGTAGGACCGTTGGCTGAGACCATGAGGACTACCTTTGCCTGAGCAGATGCCGTGGTGAGGAGATGGCACTGCTGTGGACCGGAACACCTGCTGAGTCTCTCCTGATTACTTCCAGTAGGATATTATAGACGCGGGCGGTGGTAGGGTGAAAAAAAGCGCAAACTCAGCGTCTAATGGTACATTCAATAGAATGTCCTGGCGTTAGTGTATAATGTAACCTAGGGCATCTGTAATGGGGTAGAATAGACTAATATGAAATGCAAGTTCACGTTAATGCCTGAGCGTATAGCTACATTGGGGATCAAGCAAAGTGTGTGAAGATGTACATGTTTGCATATGTATAAATGTGACATTATTAGGGAGTCATCTAAAGAAATATCTAAAGAGAGATTCACTGCGCCAGTGCCGATAAACCTCTCTACCTTCGGTGTATCTAAGGGTGTATATTCAGGAAGCACTGCTCTGACAGCTAGTTGACGACACAGCCTGATAGATGATAGATAGTCTGTTTGTAATATTATCCCTGTGAAAGCCACACTCAAGTCATCACACTTCACTAATGAAGCGAATGCAGGGGCTCTTGACTAGACATTAGAAGAAATTCCAAATGAGCTAATTTCAGACATGGGTTCTTTTTAAATGTTGTTTTATGTTTGGGATGAAAGTGGGTGGATATCTGCCACTGTGGTAGGATATGAATGACAGGCTATGTTATCTACTCCCAGAAAGAGGGATTTCTGCATACTGAGTGAGGGATGTTTCAAGTTTTCAGTTTTAATGTCACATGCACAAGTATAGAGAAATGCCTATCTTGCAAACTCAAAGCCCAACAATGCAATAATCAATAACAATGTAACACTACAAAAAAAAGCACGAGAAATAAGAATAAATATGAAGAACACAATAAGTAAGTAAACATTATTATATACAGGGTCAGTTCCAATACCATATTTACAATGTGCAATGATACTGGAGTGATGAAGGTACAGTTAAAGTCGGAAGTTTACATACACCTTAGCGAAATACATTATAGTCAGTTTTTCACAATTCCTAACATTTAATCCTTGTACAAATTCCCTGTTTTAGGTCAGTTAGGATCACCACTTTATTTTAAGAATGTGAAATGTCAGAATAATAGTAGAGAGAATGATTTATTTCAGCTTTTATTTCTTTCATCACATTCCCAGTGGGTCAGAAGTTAAAGTACACTAAATTGTATTTGGTAGCATTGCCTTTAAATTGTTTAACTTGGGTCAAACGCTGCAGGTAGCTTTCCACATGCTTCCACAATAAGTTGGACGAATTTTGGCCCATTCCTCCTGACAGAGCTGGTGTAACTCAATCAGGTTTGTAGGCCTCCTTGCTTGCACACGCTTTATCAGTTCTGCCCACAGATTTTCTATAGGATTGAGGTCAGGGCTTTGTGATTGCCACTCCAATACCTTGACTTGTTGTCCAAGCCATTTTGCCACAACTTTAGAAGTATGCTTGGGGTCATTGTCCATTTGGAAGACACATTTGCGACCAAGCATTAACTTCCTGACTGATGTCTGGAGATGTTGCTTCAATATATCCACAACATTTTCCTCCTCATGATGCCATCTATTTAGTGAAGCGCACCAGTTCTTCCTGCAGCAAAGCACCCACCGCAACATGATGCTGCCACCCCTGTGCTTCACCGTTGGGATGGTGTGCTTGCAAGCCTCCCCCTTTTTCCTCCAAACATAACGATGGTCATTATGGCCAAATCTCCAAAAAGTACGTTCTTTGTCCCCATGTGTAGTTGCAAACCGTAGACTGGCTTTTTTATGGCGGTTTTGAAGCAGTGGCTCTTCTTCCTTGCCATGTCGATATAGGACTTTTACTGTTTTACTGTGGATATAGATACTTTTGTACCTGTTTCCTCCAGCATCTTCACAAGGTCCTTTGCTGTTGTTCTGGGATTGATTTGCACTTTTCGCACCAAACTATTTTCATCTCTAGGAGACCAAATGCGTCTCCTTCCTGAGCGGTATGATGGTTGTGTGGTCCCATGGTGTTTATACTTGCATACTTTTGTTTGTACAGATGAATATGGTACCTTCAGGCGTATGGAAATTGCTCCCAAGGATGAACCAGACTTGTGGATGTCTACCATTTGTTTCCCAGGTCTTGGCTTATGCTTTCGCAGTAAATCATTTTTTAAATCTGACAATGCAGTTGGATTAGCAAGATTCTAGGCTTTCGAAACACTTGAGACACTTGTATTTTCATGAATGTTTAATATTACTATTTATGTAGCAATCACCGTATGTTGTGGAATTTCAGCCCGCTACCGGGTTCCGTGCGCAGAGAGGTTAATCCAGGGCTTTTGTTTGGGGAAGCAGCGAACCCTCACTATGGGGACAATGTCGCAGATACATTTTCTAATGAAGCCAGTGACTGAGGTGGTTAGCTCATCAATATTATCGGTGGAGTCTCATATTCCATATTCCATAAACATATTCCAATCAGCGCTAGCAAAGAAGCCCTGTAGCATCATCTCTGAATCTGGTGACCATTTCTCAACAGAGCGAGTCACGGGTACTTCCTGTTTGTGTTTCTGCTCGTTAATAGGAAGCAAGATTACGGAGTCATTATCTGATTTGCAAAATGGTGGATGAGGGAGGTTCTTGTATGCTTGCTTGTGGGTAGAATAACAGTGGTCTAGGACTTTATCGCCCCTAGTGGCGTTGGAGACATGTTGATGGTGTCTTAGTGACGCAAAATTAAAATCGCCGGCAACCAGAAAAGCAGCCACTGGATGTAGGTTCTCTTTCTTGTTTATAGCCTTGTAGAGTTCGTTTTAAGTGCCAACTTTTTATTTTTCTTATCCTGAGGTGGAATGTATACAACAGTCTCGATTACACCCAAGACGGGTGAACAGTGGGTTGACACTTCCACCGCGCTGGAGTTAGAACACGCGCCGGAGTTGATGTAGAGGCAAACCCCTCCCCCCCTCGATTTCCCCGACTCCACTGTCCTGAAGGCCCGGTGATGGAGAATCCATGGAGTTGGACAGCCATGGGAGGTATCTTGTCCGAGAGTCATGTTTCAGAAAAGCAAAGAATATTGCAGAGTCCCGTTGGTAGAAAATCGGCGATCATCCATCTTATTATCGAGTGACAGTACATTGGCCAGTAGAATGGAGGGAAGAGGTGGCCGGTTTTCCCTTCGCCTTAATCTTGCCAGGATTCCACCCCCGTACCTCTGTAACTCCGGCTTTTCCTTTTGGGTAGCCCGAACATTGGGTATGAATTACAGAGAAAGCCCAAATGAGTGGAAGTTGAATGCGGAATTGGGGTAAGTAACTGCTGATCTGATGTTTAAAAGTTCTTATTGGTTGTAAGAAATAGTAGCGAATACATTTCATGAAAATAATGTAAAAATAAACAACAAAATAATCACCATATAGTAAAGTTGGCTCAGACCTTGCAAAATGGCAGCCATCCAGTACCGCCCCTTCTTTGTATTAAGGTGTTACTGGAAACACGGACAGGACGACATGTAGGTGGGTCCTGTCCTCGAAACTCATCAACGTCTCTAAATGTCTGAAATCTCTGACTTGAAACCGAAACACTGAATGTTGAATCTTGCTATAAATACATATATCCTCCATGTTGATGTAGAAAACATCTGGTGTTGAACGCCAATTCAGCGATGAGATGTTATTTTCTCTCCTTGTCGTTGGCTGTTTGGCTTTCTGGAGCATGCAGGGCTGGAGGCCATCTTGTAAAACACACACCTGAGTTAGGGTGCCAGGGGCAGCCGGGGATCAGGTGTGACTAATCTTCCACCTCTCACTGGACATCACCCCTCCGTGTGCTTCATCTTTATCTCAGAGTCTGGAAACTCCTCTCAGGTACATACGCTTGTAGTGTGTGTGTGTGTGTGTGTGTGTGTGTGTGTGTGTGTTGTGTGAGAGAACACACTGCGTATGCATTCATGTATAGTGTGTCTTTATGTTAATTGGCCCTTTTGGGTAATTGTGAATTGGTTCACTAATGAATGCTTCAGTTCTCACAAAGTAGTCAATGTTCAATTACCAGATAACATAAAGATATGACTTCAGGCTATCCTGCTACATCTTGAGGCTAACCCATGTTCCCCACTGAGACTGTCCCCTTCGTCTGAAGAGGCTGTTAGCAGCAGGTTAGTAGCTTAGTATCACTCTGCTCCTCTCCTGTCTCTTGTTCGAGATGCTTTAATAAGTCAAGAAGGCATAAGGCAGTACTCAGTATAGAGCTCAGAGTTAAATTACTCACTTCAAAGCTTGTCTGCTCTTTAACAGTAAAGCAGACTATTAGGCCCCTTTTAGAGCGGTTCTCATTGTCGTTTTCTTTAGTGGGCCCCGCTTGGCCCTATAAATGTTCCTCTCATTATCGCCAGGCGTCTGCCTAGTTGCCTGTAGTTGCTTTCCCTTATTTCCTCCTCTTTTTCATGGTCTGTTTTTCCTTTCTCCCCATCAGCTGAGTCAGTGTAATTTAGGGAGACTCAGTTAAGGATCTTTTGTTCTCCTTAGTGGTTTAAAGTGTCCTAAAGGGGGTTCCTCAGCGTTTTACAGCACCAGAGGAAGATGGCGGATCAAGGACAGAACAGCTGCAGACAGTAACAGAAGAGATTGGTGCAGACGGGGGTAGAGGAGGGGCACAGCCTTAAAAAGAGAGTAAAAAACACACAGTGAACATCATCACTGCAGTTCTGTTACTGCTTACTATCCAGCAGGACCTCTGGCTCGGCTCCAGCAGGCAGCACTGCAGGGGAAACAACGTTAGATTGATGTTATAAATTGGTACAAATGGGATGCAAATGTGTCTGACATACTAATGCAATTTCTTCCAACTGCTTACACACAAAATCTTCTGATGTCACACGATTTTTGAAACCTCTCACTCAAAGTGCAACACTACCCACCAAATATCCAGAACCATAAGCTATTTCTCAGCCTTTGACTCAGTTGTCAAATGCATAAAACACTTTTTTTCAAAACACTACACACAATTCTCTACCTAAAACACAAAAATCTAACAGGACGTGACTTGCTTTCCTTTTCCAAAAACAACCAATCAGAATGCAACACTTATTCACCAGGTCACACACACACTCCTCACATGTGCAAACACTAATAGCTTAACTGTTCACTAACCAATCACTGCTTTACTGTAGTATAGGCCTATAAATAGGTCAAAGGTCAGATTACCTGTTTTGAACAATGGATGCCAACAATGGACAGAGAGCAAGAGGAGTAGGAGGGAGAGGAAGAAGATGACAAGGGCAAAGAAGAGAAGGAAGGAGAGCCATCTCTGATGAGATTAGGGCAACACTTGCTGATCATGTGATCAACCACGGTTTGACCATGAGAGAGGCTGGACTGAGAGTCCAGCCCAATTTGAGTCGATTTACAGTGGCGTCCATAATTCGAACCTTCAGAAATGAGAACAGGTATGCAACTATCTAATGACTATTTTAGCATTACAGTAATGTACTGTAAAATACGTATGACTGCATAGTATTGCATAAACATTTGTAACATTTGTAACCATTTGAGCCATTTACTGCACTGCATTGAATGAATGAGGTTGCTGTACTACCTTTTTTTTGTACATTGTTTACAGTTCCTATGCTGAACACATACTGTGTTTGAATTCTGTACAGAGTGGAAAAGCAAAGACATCATGGAGGACAAGGACACTTGTTTGCAGATGTACAAGAGACTGCAATTAGAAATATGGTTTTGGCCAACATTGCAATTAGGATTCGAGAGATAAGAGAGCATATCTTGAATAATGACACCATATTTAACAACATCAATGCTGTAAATCTGTCAACCATACAACGCATCCTCCAACGGCACCTAGTGACGATGAAACAACTTTACAAGGTGCCATTTGAGAGAAACTCTGACAGAGTCAAGAATATGCGCCATGACTTTGAACTTCAGACATAACAGTACTTCCGACATACCATATTTACTCATCTGTATATCCTTTTGTCTGTTACAGAGAGTATTGGAGCTGGATGCCCATGTAATTCTCCATGAATTTTTTATGTGGATGAGGTTGGCTTCAACCTCACCAAAACCAGGCACCGCGGAAGAAATGTAATAGGAGGGGGCAAGAGAGGGAGAGGGCAATTACCAATGTCCCTGGACAGTGTGGGGGTAATATAACTATGTGTGCTGCCATCACTCAAAACGGGGTCCTCCATCACAATGCCACACTGGGTCCGTACAACACCGGCCATATGCTCACTTTTCTGGATGCAATTTACACAATGCTTGTCCCTAATCCAGATCAGGAGCCTGCTAGATTTGTGGTTTTATGGGACAATGTTAGTTTTCACCAGGCTGTTCTGGTCCAAAACTGGTTTGCCACCCATCCACAATTTGTAGTTTTGTACCTACCTCCATATTCACCTTTTCTAAATCCCATAGAGGAATTCTTCTCAGCCTGGCGCTGGAAAGTGTATGATCGCCAACCCTATGCCCGCATGCCGCTTCTCCAGGCAATGGAGGACGCATGTGGGGACATAGAGGTTGCCTCTGTCCAAGGTTGGATACGCCATGCTAGGAGATACTTCCCTCCATGTTTGGCAAGAGAAAACGTATCTTGTGATGTGGACGAAGTATTGTGACCAGACCCAGGCCGGAGAAGAAGTGTAGCTTAGCACTGGTGACTCCCCCCCTCCCCGCCCCTACCAATTCCTGGACTGCCCCCCCGGGACCCCACACACACAATTGTGTTCTTTACTGTATTCTAAAGAATAAACTTTTGGTTTACATATGTTTATGGTGTTGTTGTATGCACACTGTATACAACAATGTTTGGCCTAATAAATATTTATTTTTCTACATTGCATTGGTGTTTACAGTGTACTTGTTACCCCTCTCAGCAGATTACTTTCACTGTAGAACCTTGTATTGAAATGTAGATATAAGCCCATGAAAGACCAAAGAGCTTTAGATTGAGAACAACAGTGTTTACATGGTATATCCAAAGATGTACTATTATGAAAGCAGTGTTTGCCATTTGATGCAAATGCTTCATTCTGACATGTTTTTATGGCATTTTGAATGCAGTGTTACATTTTGAAGGAGATGTGAGGCATTTTGTGTTTTGTGTGTGCAGTTCTGGGAATTGTGTGTAGAGTTTTGAAAAAAGGAGACCGTTTTGAAAACGTGTGTAAGCAGTTGGTAAAAACTGTAAGGTCTTTTGACAGTTGAAATTGCGTCAAAGTCTATATGACAGGTATGAGTGATGCTGAAAAAGACATATTTTGATTTGTTAGCCTGTGTCTCAGACTGTTTCATTTGTGTTATCGGGAAGTAGAGATATGGAATGGCACTAAGAGGGCGAGAGAGAGAGACACAGGGAATGGAAAGAGGGAGAGATGCAGACAAAGAGAGGAGGCACAGACAGACAGAGAGAGCGAGAGAGAGGAGTCGGTCAGTCTTCCAGCTGTCAGGTTAACACACTGGAGACATGAGAAAGCACCACTGTGTGCACGCCATGGATGCCATTAGTCCAACATTCCTGCTCAGCTTTCCTACACCCCTCCACTTAGAAAGCAGGAGATGAAGGGAGGGGTGGCAGAGAGATGAAAAAGAGAGAGAGAGAATATAAAAGAGAGAGGGGAGTCTAATTTAGGTCATGGCTGACACTATGACTCCAGCACCTAGGCAGAGGATGGCAGGGAGGCTGGCCCAGGATTGGGGTCAGTGTCTGGCTGGACACAGCCCTGGTCTGATGCGCTCCAGAAGACCAAAGAGTCCCCAGTGAATCACCTGACCTCAGTCACTAGTCATTAGGAATCAAATGAGTATCTGTTTGTTGTAATGTTTCCCAACTATAGGAATTCCGACTATGCAGTAATACCACTGACCAGAGGTGGGCTACTAACCAGGACACTGGGTTGAATAAAATGTGTTTGTTATAACATGCATTTCATGAGGTATATATTTTCTAGAATAGACCATGTACATGTCTATGTCTTCACAGACAGGAAGAAACAGAGACAATCTACAGGCAGAGGAGTCTGAAACAGTTGTTTTTGACTCTTCTCTGTTGGATGAGGGTGTGTTGTGATCAATCGTCATGGTGATGAATGAGATACAGTAGGTCGATCCCGTAAGGTATAGAATCAGAGTAATAACTTCCATTTACCCCAAGGCCAAACGCAGCCAACCATGTTCTGGAGATTGCTCTCTCTTTCTCTCTGGCATCAACCAAACAGACCAACAATCATACTCACTCAACACACACACATACACGTTAGCGCCACAATTACTTTGGAATTGATGGGCTGGCCCCTGTCTAAACGTGTTCAGACCTGGGCAAGAAGGGCCAAATGAATCCTGACTTTGATATGAAAAAGAATTGCAGGAGCTGCCCATGTCAATTTTTCATTCCTTCTACTTCTCTCGTTCCTCTCTATCCTCTCTCCTCCCTCCATCACATCTCCTTTAGAGTGAGATTTGAGGGCGGAAGGGGGATAAGAAGAGGGGGTGGGAGTGGGGAGGAGAGGAGAGGGCTAGGAAGGTGGGCAGTGAGATAGGGAGAGATGGGGTTGAGGGTTGTGGTCGAGGGTGTGGAGGTTGAGCGTCGTGGGTAGTGGGATGATGAGGAGTGGGGGTAGGCAGGGGTGATGAAGGAAAAAGGGGGAGAGAGGGCCACATTAGGTCAGCCTACCACTTGATCGGTATTATGTTCCACTTGACCCAATTACAGGAGAGAGAGAGAGAGAGAGAGAGAGAGAGAGAATGGCAGACCAGAGAGAGTGATTATCCCATGTCCACACACACACGGGGGAGATGGGAGAGAGGGGAAGGGTTGAGTCTTAGTGAGCTCATTTTTGATCCAGTTTTTGAAATGGTTGTCGTTGCTGTTTGTTGTTTGTTCGATGACAGAGACAAAATGTTCTCCCTCTATCGCTCTGTCCTTCTTGTTTAGTCTAGTGTGTATGTGCACAAGATATGTTTGCATGAGTGCAGGTGTGTGTAATCGTGGCACTCAGGGGCACATCCCTGACCTATAGCCTTATTTAGTTGATTGTCCTTGATTGTCCTTTGCTCTGTGATTCATATGTAGCCTTGTGGTAAAAGCACGTAGCTGTATTAATTTAAATCCACTAGATGGCACTGTCTCTTTAAAAGACCCATAAATAATGTGTGCAAGCCATTATGGGATTGCACATGGGCAGTGTGTAAGAGTGAGATACTTTTTATATTAGTCTTGTACCAGAGTATATCCTATTTTGCATCATATGCAGTGTAAGAGTTTATTTTGTCATATTTATGCCAGGTGGTCATGTTAGCCTGTTGATACTTTCATGAGGATTTTAGCTTCTTGCTAGCTGAATACCAGTGCTCTCAGAACCATTTTGTGAAGTTGATGCTAACATTATTTGAAGCGTGAGTAATTATCAGAATTACATTCTATTTCCTGTGAAGCTTCATGGTGTTGTATTTCGTTTAAATTTTGTATTGTGACTTATATGTTTATGACATTTCCCCCAGTGCAGTATGGGAGAGATGAGGATCTACTGTTCCATGTGGACAGTGTGTGTTTGTAAAAATTCACATTGTTATATGAGAAAATGTATTTTTGTTTTTCATGCGCGATCTCATTTTGTTTATGGACATCTTGTACCCAGATATCTGAAATGTTAGAAGGTCGATTCTAACGGTGAACATTGTGATCTCTGCATTCTCTTGTGTTTTTATAGAAAGGAGAGTTACTACTGTTTATGCATTTCACTTTGTACTTATTGTACTCAGATTGTTTTTATGCACTTTACTAACAGATGTATTTCACTTGATTGTGATTGAGACTCTATAGTGACTTAATCTTGTGGTAATTACCTTCTGCATTATTCTATTTTAAATGTAAGTTTTGACAGAATAAAAAAAACAAATTAGTTTGTGTCCTGCCAGGCTACACAAACCAAACATTTACAATACCCACTAAATCATTCCTGCCTCCTCTCCTCTCTCTCTGACCCTCTCTCCTCTCTCTCTGACCTCATCTCCTCCTCTCATCTCTCTCTCTGTCCTCCTCTCCTCTCTCCCCTGTCTCTCTGACCTTCTCTCCTCCTCTCCTCTCTCTGACCTCCTCTCCTTCTGTATTCTCTCTCTCTGATCTTCTCTACTCCTCTCCTCTCTCTCTGACTTTCTCTACTCCTCTCCTCTCTCTCTGACCTCTCCTCTCCTCTCTCTCTGACCTTCTCTCCTTCTCTCCCCTCTCTCTCTGACCTCCTCTCCTCCTCCCCTCTATCTCTCTGACCTCCTCTCCTCCCTCTCTGACCTTCTATCCTCCTCACCTCTGTCTCTCTGACCACCTCTCCGCCTCTCCTCTCTCTCTGACCACCTCTCCTCCTCTCCTCTCTCTCTGACCTTCTATCCTCCTCACCTCTGTCTCTCTGACCTTCTATCCTCCTCACCTCTGTCTCTCTGACCACCTCTCCTCCTCTCCTCTCTCTCTGACCTTCTATCCTCCTCACCTCTGTCTCTCTGACCTTATATCCTCCTCACCTCTGTCTCTCTGACCACCTCTCTCTCCTCCTCTCCTCTCTCTCTGACCTATCCTCCTCACCTCTGTCTCTCTGACCACCTCTCCTCCTCTCCTCTCTCTCTGATCTTCTCTCCTCCTCACCTCTGTCTCTCTGACCACCTCTCCTCCTATCCTCTCTCTCTGACCTTCTCTCCTCCTCACCTCTGTCTCTCTGACCACCTCTCCTACTCTCCTCTGTCTATCTGTCATCTTCCTCTCCACTGTCTCTCTGACCTCCTCTCTTCCTCTACTATGTCTCTGTGATCTCTCCTCTTCTCCTATCTCTTTCTGACCTCCTCCTCTCCTCTATCTAATACCTCCTCTCATCATCTCCTCTGTCTCTCTGACCTCCTATGTCTCTCTGACCTCTCATGCCCCTCTCTGTAACTCTGACCCTCTCCTCTTCTGTTTCTCTGACCTCTCCTACTCTCCTCCTCTCTTCTGTCTCTCTGACCTCTCCTCTCTTACCTCCTCTCCACCTATCTGTCCTCTCCACTGTCTCTCTGACTGCCTCTCTCCTCTCCTATGTCTCTCTGATCTCTCCTCCTCTCCTCTCTCTTTCTGACTTCCTCCCCTCCTCTATCTAATACCTCCTCTCATCCTCCTCTCAGTCTCTCTGACCTCCTCTCCTCCTCTGTCTTTCTGACCTTAATTCCTGCTCTCCTCTGTCAGTCTGACCTTCTCTCCTCTGCCTCTCTGACCTCCTCTCCCCCTCTCTTCTGTCTCTCTGACCTTTCCTCATCTCCCCCTCTCTGTCTCCTCTCCCCATGCTCTCTGACCTCATCTTCTCCTCTCCCCTGTCACTCTGACCTGCTCTCCTCTTCTCCTCTGTCTCTCTGACCTCTCACGCCAAGTAAAGTTCACCCTAGTCTGACTTCCTCAACGACTTGGACAAAGACAACTCCTCCCCTCCTCCACTACGCCCTCTCTCTCCAACAGGGACTCACAAATAACTAGTGGCGCTTCACACAGACCTCATGAAACCATCGGAAATACTTAATGTCTCCTATTGATCGGTCCCCTGATCTTTTCCCCAACCCCCTGGGTCAGCATTAGTATCGAGGAGGAGCCCTGCCTACTATAGAGTAGCCATCTCCATGCCCTTCCAAAGAGGGAGAATTAGATGAAGTGTTATCTGCAACCCTTCCTCTCCATACCAACACACAGAGACAGTGCTGAGGGTGTGTACTCCAAGGGCTATGAGTGCTGCCGTCTAAATTAGTTTTGGATTCTCTGATAAGTCTCACTTTCCAGTATAATGTCCCTTTCAGACTCTCTAACTCTGTCATCTGCATCCCAGAGTAGTTTGAAAGTGTCTAGAGACACAGATCAGGTTTACTTTTATTATATCTGGAAATATTAGATTCAATTATTAGGGGACGTCCACTGAATATGCCAATCATTAGGAACACCTTCCTAATAATGAGTTGCACTTGGTAGTAGGTGCACTTACCTACTACCATACTCTGTTCAAAGTCACTTAAATCTTTTGTCTTGCCCAATCACCCTCTGAATGGCACACATACGCAATCCATGTCTCAGTTGTCTCAAGGTTTATGAATCCTTCTTTAACCTGTCTCCTCCCCTCCATCTACACTGATTGAAGTAGATTTAACATCGTCAAAAAGGGATCCTAGCTTCCACCTGGATTCACGTTGTGGTCAGTCTATGTCATGGAAAGAGCAGGTGTTCTGAATGTGTTGTTTACTCCGTGTAGATACAGTGTGGTGTGTTAGGATGAGATGAATCCTGCAGAACATTCACCTGTCTCTAGCTGTCTCTAGCTGTCTGATTCCGGAAACTGGAAATATCATGTTAAAGGGAAGGCTGTATAGGAGAGGCTGACATTTAATCAGACATCTCCAGCCTCAAAGAGCCTCACACTGCTTGTGAATGGAGAATAAAGAACAGGACAGAAAGGGTCAGAAGAGCTAAGAAAAGGAGAGCTGGCTGGCCCAGACGTTAGAGTCCTTGACCTTGGAGTTGGGGTCAATCTTCAGTGTTACCTCCAGTTGAGACGTGGTAATGAACAGGCTGCTACCAAACTAGGCCACGGGAGAAAAAAGAGAGAGAGAGAGAGAGATAAAAAAAAGAGTTGACTCGCCGCTCTCCTTATCCAATCTCTGATCAAGGTGAGTCACTCGCTCCGAAGGTTGAAACTGAGAAGTCAGAACATCGGAATGTCAGAACATCACAGGGTAAAACCTGGCGCACAGACCCCGTTTACAGTCTGAGCTGCTTCCGTCTCTGCCACAAACAAGAGTGACTTTGTTGTAGAAAATATGACATGTGTATTTGGAATAGAAAGGTTTTACCCCCCTTCTGTCACACCAGAGATATGTGAATTCATGACACGAGCCCACATAATGGGTTGCAGGGAACATTGTGAAGAGAAAAGGAGCAAGATGAGAGGGAAAAGTCAACTAAATTGCAAGCGACCACACATCTAATAACATTTCAAGCTAAAAGCCTTGTTTGTCATGCGTTCTCATTTGCATCCCTGTGAAATATGCTGTCACGTTCTCACCTTTATTTCCTTTGTTTCGTCTTTATTTCGTTTGGTCAGGGCGTGAGTTGGGGTGGGCAGTCTATGTGTGTTTTTCTATGTTGGGGTTTTGAGTTCAGCCTAGTATGGTTCTCAATCAGAGGCAGGTGTCGTTAGTTGTCTCTGATTGAGAATCCTACTTAGGTAGCCTGGGTTTCACTTTTGAGTTGTGGGTGTTTGTTTCCGTGTGAGTGTTTGTTGCCACACGGTACTGTTTCGTTCATGTTCACGTTTATTGTTTTGTATTTCATAGTTTTCAGTTTATGTCTTTAAATAAACGTTATGGACACTTACCACGCTGCGCATTGGTCCTCCGATCCTTCTCGCTACTCCTCCTCAGAAGAGGAGGAAGAATGCGTTACATATGCATACATATATTTGCACGAGCAGAGGCACAATGTCTACACGTGAGACGTCAAGCAGAATTCAAAAATATATATTTGTATTCGATTTTACAGTCTGCCCAATGGTAGCAGACAGGATAATGCATTTTCCTACTTTCTCACAGATTCACGAAGCCATAGTTACTGTAAAATGCAATTGTATTCATTTGTCTCTCGACAGCTACTGTAGAAGAGTCGATTCTGTAGTAAACCATAAGACGCAGGATATTATGTGGGTGCTGAAGTGGCTACTGAGTAGGGTTATATTTTGAAGCACCGCAGGCGTTCATGCCTCAAGAACATCAAGCCATGCTGTTTATTGATCTGATTGATCTGTTTATTAATATGTATTCATGTGTTTTCCTGACTTGACCTGCATTGGATCCATGTATTCTTTCATTTGATCTAATATTCCTCACATCAACCTGATGGGCATCAAAGTGGAAAGCATTGATTTCTGTGTGGGTCACTGAAAACACACATTGCATCTTCAAATTACAGTGGACAAAGCCGTGCGAAGGAGAGCATTAAAAGTAGGTTTTAAGTTATACACACTCCACAGGAGGTTGGTGGTACCTTAACTGGGGAGGACGGGCTCGTGGTAACGGCTGGAGCAGAATAGGTGGAATGGTATCCAATACATCAAACACATGGTTTCCATGGTTTCCCAGGTGTTTGATGCCATTCCATTTGCTCTGTTCCATTCATTATTATGAGCCATCCTCCCCGCAGCAGCTTCCACCGGTACTCTCCCTGTGACAGAATGGTTTGGATCGCATTGTAATACCTCTTTGTTTTATTAAATCACTAAGCAAATGCTTTGTGTTTCTCTAAATAGTCTACTCTTGTTCCATTATCATCAGCCCAGACCGGTAGCACAACCAGTGCGAGAGGCATTCGACACGACAGCATCTTTAAATATTTAACTTCCTGGGTCAGAGCGGAGAGAGGGATCGCACTTCGTAAATAAGTAGTAAACAAAAAAAAGGAAAACAGTTTAGAGGGGAGATTAGTCCCGGCTAAAAGTGTAACGATGCCTCACTGTTCCAGCCTGCATAATTTAGTGGCCATGCAATGTCCGACTGAGTCCAGGCCTTTCCGGATTGAGACATCATTCCATAGAGCGCCAAGGAAAGAGGGAGAGGAGAGAAGCCGCCTGGCTCCGTTTTGCTCGGGCTCTGTCTGAGCAAATCACAGTACCGTGTTTACAACGGAGCTAGTTTTCCCAGAACGCACTTTGCATTTTAATGAGGCCCTTGCCTGCATACTAAGTGCACATTAAGCCGGTGCAGTGGGGGCGAGTGGAGCGATACATTACGGTCAAAGTGAAACAGCCTCTTCAAATGTTTTAACTAACAAAAGCAGAAGTTTTGGGGCTCCTGTGTGAGTTAGTGAGATGGTGGTTGTGGTGGTGGTGCTGGTGGTGCTGGTGGTGGTGGTTGTGGTGGTGTTTTGTGGTGGTTGTGCTGGTGGTTGTGCTGGTGGTGGTTGTGGTGGTGGTGGTTATTGTGGTGGTGCTGGTGGTGGTGGTGGTTGTGCTGGTTGTGGTTGTGGTGGTTGTGCTGGTGGTGGTGGTTGTGCTGGTGGTGGTGGTTGTGCTGGTTGTGGTGGTGGTGGTTGAGGTGGTGGTGGTTGTGGTGGTTGTGCTGGTGGTGGTGGTTGTGCTGGTTGTGGTTGTGATGATGGTGGTTGTTTAGGTGGTTGTTTAGGTGGTTGTGGTGGTGGTTTTTGTGGTGGTGGTTGGTGGTTGTGATGGTGGTGGTGTTCTTGCTGGTTGTGGTTGTGCTGGTGGTGGTTGTGCAGGTGGTTGTGGTGGTGGTGGTTGTGGTGGTGGTTGTGGTTGAGCTGGTAGTAGGGATGATGAGGAATAAAAGGAGGAATTGACGACGAAGAGGCTGGGTATGATAGTGTCAGTATTAAAGCACTGTTCAATTCCCCATTATTAAGAGATATGACCCAGATAATCCACAGTATCCCCTACCCATACCCACCCCCCTCCCCAACCCACCAGACAACCAGCTACTTACTATGATTTGTTCTATATTTTTCTTTCACAGTAAGCACAATAGTCTTAGAAACCATGTGTTTTTTTCCTTAATGTTTCCAACCCTCCTACTCTTCTATTCCTGAAGAATTCCTGGTTTCCTTGGAGACAGCCAGGGAGCATTGGTGGGATGGCAGACGCCAGGTCTCTTCAGGCTCAAGCGGGAAGGATCCCGCTGTGGCCAAAACCCTCTCCGGAGTGCCTGGAATCCAATCTGACACAGATTTTTCCATCGCCCAGTCGGAGCCAAACACCGGCCGACAGGATCAAGCACTTCCTGCAGGCCCTGCATTAGGGTCATATTGATAGGAGTCTCAGACTGCTAGATTCCTGCATTAGACACTACAGGGCAGAAGAAAGACTGACAAAGGAAGGCTTTGTTTATTCATTGTTTTTTCAAGGCCTTGTTTGTTCATGAACTCAAAACACTCAAATTGGCTTCCTGTTATTCGAAAAATTGTCAGAATTATGAACATTGTTTAGAATAATGTTTGCTATACATTACCGTTTCATAATTATTAAGCTGAAGCTTCATCTGTTCCTTCTGGAAATGTGCGGCCGTGTCCAAATATCCATTTTTGCGTCTTAAATACTAGACAGACTTTTTTTCTTTATAGAATGTGACATTTAAAAAAATCTAGTATACCAAGTATAGTGCCCGGATGTCATACTAATTTTGGCTTTGGCAACAGCTGATCAATTACATATGGGGATGCGCTACGCAATTCAATGAATAGTGGGAAACAATCACGGATGACACATTCTCAGCATGCGAAAATAGAACGTTTTATAGTAAGAACATTTTCGAAAATCGAGTACGCTTTAAACAATGTATCGGAAGAGAGGGGGGGGATGCGAGTTTTCACAGCTCGATCTCTTCAAGTAAACAACTAAACAACTTGGAAGATGGTGAACGGTGAAGCTTCTGCAGTGGTCTTCGAAAGTAAGTCATTTTTTTGTTCTCCTTAAAACTGATCACAACTATTTCATCGTAAAGTTACATCTATGGATACAGATATGTAGCCGTCCTCTTGGCATGGAAACAGATATGTAGCCGTCTTCTTGGCATGGAAACAGATATGTAGCCGTCTTCTTGGCATGGAAACAGATATGTAGCCGTCTTCTTGGCATGGAAACAGATATGTAGCCGTCTTCTTGGCATGGAAACAGATATGTAGCCGTCTTCTTGGCATGGAAACAGATATGTAGCCGTCTTCTTGGCATGCAAACAGATAGGTAGCCGTCTTCTTGGCATGGAAACAGATATGTAGCCGTCTTCTTGGCATGGAAACAGATATGTAGTCGTCTTCTTGGCATGGAAACAGATATGTAGCCGTCTTCTTGGCATGGAAATAGATATGTAGTCGTCTTCTTGGCATGGAAACAGATATGTAGCCGTCTTCTTGGCATGGAAACAGATATGGCATAGCCGTCGTCTTCTTGGCATGGAAACAGATATGTAGCCGTCTTCTTGGCATGGAAATAGATATGTAGTCGTCTTCTTGGCACGGAAACAGATATGTAGCCGTCTTCTTGGCACGGAAACAGATATGTAGTCGTCTTCTTGGCATGGAAACAGATATGTAGCCGTCTTCTTGGCATGGAAACAGATATGTATCCGTCTTCTTGGCATGGAAACAGATATGTAGCCGTCTATATGTAGCCGTCTTCTTGGCATGGAAACAGATATGTAGCCATCTTCTTGGCATGGAAACAGATATGTAGTCGTCTTCTTGGCATGGAAACAGATATGTAGTCGTCTTCTTGGCATGGAAACAGATATGTAGTCGTCTTCTTGGCATGGAAACAGATATGTAGCCGTCTTCTTGGCATGGAAACAGATATGTAGCCGTCTTCTTGGCATGGAAACAGATATGTAGCCGTCTTCTTGGCATGGAAACAGATATGTAGCCGTCTTCTTGGCATGCCGTTAGCTAGCTACATCATTTAGGAGGACAAGAAGTTGGAAATGTTCTAAAGTTAATGTTAGCTACGGGAATTACTTGCTTTGCTGTTGAGCAAAAACTTAATGTTAAACATTTGTGTAGTTAGCTAGCTAGCTACTTGTAAATACCACGGCTTGTGTTCAAAGTTCAAACTGTTTCAAGGTCTGATGACAAAGCCAGGCATTTAATTCAGTGGAACACAGGCAGGTGAAATGCAGTAAAACAAGTTTTCAAATCAAATCAAACTTTTTTGGGGTCACATGCGCCGAATACAAGTGTAGACCTTACCGTGAAATGCTTTACTTACAAGCGCTCAACCAACAATGCAGTTCAAGAAGAGTTAAGAAAATATTTAACAAATAAACTAAAGTAATAAATAAAAAGTAACACAATAAAATAACAATAACCAGGCTATATACAGGGTATAAGGTATCGAGTCAATTCGCGGGGTTACAGGTTAAAGGTCATTTGTACATGTAGGTATGGGTGAAGTGACTATTGTAATGAACATAATTGGAGACAGAGAGCTGGTTTCAGCGCAGGGAGCAGCAGGTGTTTATTGTAAAGGACCACAGGGGGAGGCAGGTAGCTGGGTCCAGGGGCAGGCAGAAGGTCGTACTGAGGGGGTGCAAAAAGGCAACAGCACAGGCAGGGCTAGTTACGTCGTCCGGGAGATCAGGCAATAGGTTGATACCAGGAAATCCTATAGGCTAAAGTACAGGCAGGGAATAGGCAAAAGGTGTTGTTAGTGAGGCAGGAAAATAACACCATACAAGGGAGGATTAAATTACGGGAAAACCAGCGCTCCGAATAGAAGGGTGTCACAAAATAAACAATATAGTGTGTGAAAATGACATACAGGTGTGTGAACAGGTGATCAGAATTCAGGTGATTGGGATCTGGGTTCAGGGGATCTATTTGTTTTGGAGTGTGAGTTGGAAGCAGACGTAGCAGCAGTGTTCAAAACAAATGAAGGGGGAGGGTCAATGTCAATAGTCCGGTGGCCATTTGATTAATTGTTCAGCAGTCTTATGGCTTAGGGGTAGTAGCTTTTAAGGAGCCATTTGGTCCTAGACTTGGTGCTCCGGTACTGCTTGCCATGCGGTAGCAGAGAAAACAGTCTATGACTTGGGTGACTGGAGTCTCTGACATTTTTTAGGGGCTTTTCTCTGACACCGCCTATTATATCGGTCCTGGATTGCAGGAACCTTGGCCCCAGTGATGTACTGGGCCGTACGAACCTTATGGTCAGATGCCGAGCAGTTGCCATTCCAGGCGGTGATGCAACCGATCAGGATACGCTCGATGGTGTAGCTGTAGAATTTTTTGAAGATCTGGGGACCCATGCCAAATCTTTTCAGTCACATATGATGTCCAGGGCACAGCTGGGGGCTGAGGGGGGTCTATTACAAGCGGCAACAGTGAGAGACATATTTCTGTAATGGTGGAATTTTAAAAGTAGGAGCTCAAATTGTTTGGGTTCAGACCTGGATAGCATGACAGAACTCTGCAGGCTATCTTTGCAGTAGATTGCAACTAGCGACGATGATTGAGGTTTCGTCTCTGGAGGGACAAGTTAAGCCAGGTGAGGTCTCCGCATGTGTGTGGGGTGGGACGAAAGAGCTATCTAAGGCATTTTGAGCGGGACTGCAGGCTCTACAGTGAAATAAAACAGTAAAAACTAACCAAGACAAGGCATATTTGTCACAGCAGATTTCCTCCTCTTCCTCTGAAGAGGTGAAACAAGGATCGGACCAATATGCAGCGTGGTAGGTGTCCATGGTTTTTAATAAGAAAAACTAAACACGAACACAAGTAGAAAATAATAACGTGAACTTGCAACGAAGCAGTCCCGTGTGGCACTGACACTGGAAACAATATACCCACAAAATACCCAAAGAATATGGCTGCCTAAATATGGTTCCCAATCAGAGACAACGATAGACAGCTGCCTCTAATTGAGAACCAATCTAGGCAACCATAGACATACAATTTACCTAGACAGGGCACAGCCCCATAAACATACAAACCCCTAGACAAGTCAAAACACATAAAACTCCTATGTCACCCTGACCTAACCAAAATAATAAAGAAAACAAAGATAACTAAGGCCAGGGCTTGACAATATTGACATTAGAGAGAGGCAATAAGCAATCACAGTTGTCTTAGCTCTCCTGATCAACAACAATGGGTGAATTTGGTACATACAGGACCTGAGTTTGAGGCTGAGGCCGACAGGAAAACAAAATGAGGTACCGTGTTATTGAAACCAGTCCAGGAGACATCAGCTGTGTAGCCGAGTGATCATAGGGTCAAAAGAGCAGCAATAGGTGAGTCAGGGGGCTGTTCAGTAGTCACTACTACACTAGGCGAGCAAGGGACTCAGCGTTCTGAAAAGCTAGCGGGCCGGGGCTAGTAGCTGTTTCTTCGGTGACATCGTAACAGAATAGCCTGTTGAGACCACATCGGGCGATCACGTCGGCAGTCCAGTCGTGATGGATCGACGGGGCTCCATGTCGACAATAAAGGGTCAAGGCCAATTGGCAAAGGTGGTATTGTAGCCCTAGAATTAGCCGGTATATGGGCCTAGCTCGAGGCTAGCTGGTGCTTGCTTCGGGACAGAGGCGTTAGCTAACAGTAGCCACTCGTTTGCAGCTAGCTAGCTGCGATGATCCGGTGTAATGATCCAGAGCAGCAGGAATCTGGTGATATGGTAGAGAGAAGCAGTCCGATATGGTCTGGGTTGATATCGCGCTCTGCAGACTGGCAGATGTTGCCCGAGCTAAGGCTGGCTGAGGACAGGGAAAAAAAGGCAAGAACAGCTAGCCGTGGCTAACAAAGACTAGTAGCTGGCTAGCTCCTATTGGAAGTTCCAGATCTAGCAGATCCGTACCACATTCAGTGAGGCTTGTTGAAGGAAAGTATATTTAGTTCGTAGATCGAAAGTGATATTAAGAGATATACGGAAAAGACTGGCTATTTACACGGGATAATTTACACGGGATAAGACAAGGACAGATACACGTCCTACTGCAGTGCCATCTTGGGCATTGTTGACGCTTACGTGTCAGCCTCTTGGCTGTCGTCAGAGCTTTTTGCTCTACTTAACTAAAGAAACTATCTTTCGTACATATTAGTAATAATTGATAACAATTCTAAAGCACATACTAATGTCAAAGAGCATGTAAAAAGCAAAAAACAAACAAGCAATACATCATCATGAGAAGCCTAGCTATAGTAAGGTCAACCAATAAAGGCCATGTCTCTTCAAAGATGGAGAGTGACTGTTCATGACTTGATGCGAGGAAGGTGGGTAAGGGAGATGGTTGATGGAGTCTGGTGACGATCTTGTAGAGGGCTAGCTACTCTGGGAACCAGCCTGAGTGGAGAAACCACCGGACTTCTCCTTCACAATGTATGGCAACCACTTTGGCGATGAAGTTGCTTTCTGGTTCATATGAAGCTGATGGTGCTTTTAAGACAACAGGGAACTGTGAAGAAAAATAAAATAAAAACATGCTCCTGTTGGGAAAAATAGTTTTGAATGGTCATCCAACTCGGAATTACAAGTCAGAAACTCGTCATCCTAGAGCTCCGCTTTCTCTGACCTAAAGATCACCTATGTCACAATTTTTCCCAGTCTGAGCTTGTTTTGTTTCCGAATTCCCAGTTGTCTTGAACACACCAAACGTAGTATGTTTTGGCCGTGGCATACTGCATACTTTTGACCTAACAGTACGTCCTGAATAGTACTCTATGGTAGTAGGATTAGGACACAGTATGCAGTTTAAGTGAGTAGAAGGCAAGCCAGAATTCAGACATGGCCAGTTTGTGTGAAATATTCTATGCTTGCGTAAAGTTTCTGACAATCATTCCGCCTCCATTCTAAAGCACTACATTTGCCTGAAATCATTTCCCTCCTTATTACCTTGGGGGAAATGAACAGTGCCGTTTTGAGATGATATAAGAAAATAAATGGTAAAGTCTCGAAACAATGGCTCAAATAACCAGATCTAGACAGGTCAGGGAAGTAAGAAAAATAACGCGGCATCCTTTCTGACCATGTGTTCGGCTCCTGGGTATTACATATAGTTTAACCCCGCGACTTCTGGAAAGCCTCTCAGGCTCAGAGGAAATGGGTTGAAGAGGAGCGGGAAGGGAGTGATTTGCTGTTGACCTCCCCAGAGAGAGAAAGGTCATCTCTCACTGGTAAGTTAGGTCCTATAAGCATATTCCTTTCATTTGTATACCATGTTATGACAGGTTCCTAGGAATTGTTAGCATTTACTAGCTGAAGGATGTAGCTAGATCGGCTGCAGTCAATAGCTCAGGTCTCAATAGCTGGGTTTTGTATCTCCCAGAGTGACTCTGAATAGCTAGTAATCTGCTCAAAGACATGATAAGAGTCAGAGGTAATAAAGGTCAAATTCAAGGTCAGGGTAAGAAATTCCAATGTATGCACTCATACTTACAAATGGCAACACATTAACATTGAACATGAACTAGAACTTCAACTACAATGCTGACTTCATTCTTGGCATATTCCATCACATACAGGCATTCTAGTGAATGTACTTGCACTTTTAAATGGCAATACATTAAATTGAACTTAAACTTAAACTGCAATACCGCCTGACTCTTGCCATATTTAGTTCCAGATATTCCCTGGTCAGTTTAGGCCTCCACATCATATATGCATGAGCTCTGTATACAGCTAAATTAATATTGCATCATCCAAGGAAGAAGTATCTAGTAGTCATTGGAAGACATAAGTATTGTAAGGAGATGAATAGATGCCTACACTGTAGGTATCTGCAGCCATCCATCTTTCATAGCACTTTCCACCATTATTATCTTGGGAAAAATGACAGGAGTTATTGAAACTGTCTTGTTTACAGTGGAGAAGCAATGTTGACCCAATGTTTGGAGGCCCACCCAAGGTCTGAGTTTACAGGACTGAGGGCGAGACAAACAGAAACAGGGCGAAATACAGATGGAGATGGAGGGTGGGAAAGAGACAGAGAGGGACTTGTTTTCATTCATTTTTCGTCTCCTCTCTGGGAGCAGAGGTTGTGTTTGTGAAAGTCTGGGAGAGAGACATGGCACAGGGGAGAGAGAGAAGCACCATACCGGCTGTCTGTGCTCCATCAAAGATCAGAGGCCAGGGATGACTGAGCACCTTCCACAAATGCTCCACCTACAACAAAAAAAGGTGCTATCTAGAACCTTGAAAGGTTCTTCGGCTTTCCCATAGGGGAACCCTTTGAAGAACACTTTTGGTTGCAGATAGAGGGTTCTACATGGAATCCAAAATGTTTTTTTACCTGGAACGAAAAAAGGTTTATCCTATGGGGACAGCCGAAGAACCCTTTTGGAACTTTGTTTTCCTAAGAGTGTACGCCCCTGTACAACAGCACACCACAGCACAGCACAGCACAGCACAGCTTCCCAAATCGTATAGGTTGCCTGGCACCCATGGCCCAATGCCAACGCCATATCCCAGCCTAGGAGCCCTGAATATGTGGGCAAGGCTCAGAGGTCACAGATCGCAAGGTCGCGGAAAGAGAACAGGATGCACAGTACCGAAACAGGCAGCTATTTCCAGCCCTGGGTAGAGAGAGTTATGTGCACAAAGAGAGAGAAGTATTACTTCTGGAGCAGTACAAGGAAAGAGAGGCTTAACAATCTGAATGAATAGGTGCAGAACAGAGATCCTGAATAGTTATTCTAAGTCAGAGGTGTTGTAATTTGTGTAATATGTCACACAACACAAAACATCATTAGACTTCTCCAAATCCAACAATGAAGTGTGGTACTCATACTGTACCTGTGGCAAAAAACACACACACACACACACACACACACACACACACACACACACACACACACACACACACACACACACACACACACACACACACACACACACACACACACACACACACACACACACACACACAAACACAGACAGACAGTGGGCTGCTGAGTTTGAAAAGTAGCTTCTTCCAGAGGGCTTAGCCTGGTTCTCTGCCCTCTTCACTTTGATTCTGCAGTTTTCCCATTAAAATCTGAAATGATAGATTAAACTGCAATGAGTCTGTTGATGGACCTCCAGATCCCCCAGGGCCACCCTAACAGCAGCTCTGCCCCAGGGCGACGCCGCAGAGCTGGGGACTACATCTGTTTAACTCCCTTGGGAACTCTGTGGAACTCTCTTGAATACAATGAGTACTGCAAATGATATGCTTATGTGTGTCCCCCTCATAACTGGATGTCTGAGTCCTTACCGAAACCATTACTTGACCTTTATTGCCAACCTTTGAAATGTCTTTAACTTCCCCTCCGATATACGTTTAAACAATGTCAGCAGCAGCTATGCACTTCATTTCTGCTCTCTGCCTCTTCCCCCCTTCAGCATGGTACTTGATACATAAATATATATAAAAGAACAAAGCCTGGGCAACATCATGGGGGATAAATTTCCTCAGCAGGTCTCCCTCCCTGCACTCAGCGTGTGTGTGGTGTACTTGTGTGTGTGTGTCCAGATCTCCCTCCCTGTGCTCCGCTCGGCTCCACACTGCTCCCAGGTGATAATTATGCCGCCGCCCGTCTCTGATGCATCCTGGGGATTATTTAAATGGTCAAATGAAGTGATGTTCCGCAGCGCAAGGAAGTAGGCTCAGGGGAGTCCTTTGATTGGATAGACAGTCATAGTGCTGGCAGAGGGCGAGGACGGAGAGTGTGGCTCTGTGTGTGTGTGTGCCTGCGTGTGTATGTTTGTGTTGTGTGTTATAATTTTCCTCAAACGAGCGGTGGTGGAAAGCATTATACTGTCAGGAAATCCCTGGTGGACCTCAACCATGCTTTTCTCCACAAATGATTGTCCTGTTGGTTAATAGCCATCGTATCCAGGGGTGAATTGCATTTCCTCCAATACATAACTTCAGGATAAAAGGCTGTTATTGGGAATGTGATTGTGGCGAAATGAAGTGCCTGAAGGGATTGCTAGGTTCCTTGCACTGTGTTTGTGTGTCTGTGTGTGTGTACCCTCATGGGTACAGGTGCGTAAAACTATCACACTTTACCTCATATCGTTCCACTTCCTTGTTGACGTGTTAAAGAATAGAAACACTGAACACCGTCTGACGTGCTATGACGGAGGCCACGTGATTCTACTCTGAGGATAAGTGTTTTATATAGGTAACAACTGTCCTTCAAATGACATGCCATGACGGAGGCCACGTGATCCTACTCTGAGGATAAGTGTTTTATATAGGTAACAACTGTCCTTCAAATGACATGCCATGACGGAGGCCACGTGATTCTACTCTGAGGATAAGTGTTTTATATAGGTAACAACTGTCCTTCAAATGACATGCCATGACGGAGGCCACGTGATTCTACTCTGAGGATAAGTATTTATATAGGTAACAACTGTCCTTCAAATGACGTGCCATGACGGAGGCCACGTGATTCTACTCTGAGGATAAGTATTTCATATAGGTAACGACTGTCCTTCAAATGACATGCCATGACGGAGGCCACGTGATTCTACTCTGAGGATAAGTGTTTTATATAGTTAACGACTGTCCTTCAAATGACGTGCCATGACGGAGGCCACGTGATTCTACTCTGAGGATAAGTATTTTATATAGGTAACGACTGTCCTTCAAATGACATGCCACCGTCAATCAGAGAGGCTTGACGGACAGCCAATGCTCCCTGCATTACCATAACATCTGTTCGCAAAAATAAATGCAACACTAATATTACACATTTTTAAACAAATCACACTTTTTGACTACCAGGAGGTCTCCCTTGGTCAACACGCAGTTTCAATGTTGATGATAATTTATGGTAATGCATTATGAAAGGGCTGCATCCCAGAGAAAGAGTAGGAAGTTGTTGTTGGGGAAAGTGGAAGTTGTTAAAGACAGAGAGTGACCAATTAAAACACTCAAGTTGGTGTTTAACCTCTTGCTCCTACTGAGACGCTTGCGTCCCATTTAGAGCTCTGGAAATGCAAATGCGCTACGCTAAATGCTAATAGTATTAGTTAAAACTCAAACGTTCATTAAAATACACATGCAGGGTATTGAATTAAAGCTACACTCGTTGTGAATCCAGGCAACAAGTCAGATTTTTAAAATGCTTTTCGGCGAAAGCATGAGAAGCTATTATCTGATAGCATGTAACACCACAAAAGACCCGCAGGGGACGTAAACAAAATAATTAGCATATTCGGCGCTACACAAACCGCACAATAAAATAGAAAACATTCATTACCTTTGACCATCTTCTTTGTTGGCACTCCTAGATGTCCCATAATCACTATTGGGTCTTTTTTTCGATTAAATCGGTCCATATATAGCCTAGATATCGTTATATGTAGACTGTGTGATAAACGAAAAAAACAGCGTTTCATAACGTAACGTCATTTTTTAAAATTCAAAAAGTCGACGATAAACTTTCACAACACACTTCGAAATACTTTTGTAATGCAACTTTAGTTATTAGTACACGTTAATAAGCGATAAAATTCATCAGGAAGGCGATGTAAAATCCTTAGCTGTCGTCAGGAAAAAAATGTCAGGAGAGAGCTCCACTAAAATAGCTGGGCGGAGACTAGAGGGAAGTGGTTCCCTTGATTCGGTTCAACCAAGAAACCTGAATCAAATGACAAGACTCTAGACAACGTGTGGAAGCTGTATGCGTTGAAACCTCGGTCTTATGTAATTCGGTTCACTTTGAACAATTGCTGGAAGTGGCGCAAGGATATTTATTTCCATTTTCTGTGATCAGGTTTTCCTGCGCTTTTCGATGAAACTGCCGTTCTGGTAAAGCCACAGCAGTGATTTAACCAGTTTTAAAAACGTCTGAGTGTTTTCTATCCACACATACTAATCATATGCATATACTATATTCCTGGCATGAGTAGCAGGGCGCTGAAATATTGCGCGATTTTTAACAGAATGTTCGAAAAAGTAGAGGGTAGGAGTAACAGGTTATGGACATTTATGTATTGATTGATGTTGATAGGCAGACATTTGAAACTGTAGCCAGTTAACAACACTGCATGCATGTGTGTGTGTGTGTGTGTGTGTGTGTGTGTGTGTGTGTGTGTGTGTGTGTGTGTGTGTGTGTGTGTGTGAGAGAGAGAGCATGTGTGTTTAGCTTGTTCCCTATGCAGGAACGATTAGCTAAGCAGCATCTGGATGCTAGCTAATTGGCTCCTCTATGTGTGTGTGTGTGTGTGTGTGTGTGTGTGTGTGTGTGTGTGTGTGTGTGTGTGTGTGTGTGTGTGTGTGTGTGTGTGTGTAAATGTAAATACGTGTGTGTGTCACGAGAGCTTTCAAGTAAAAACACTGTTTTCTCCCAATACTCGGGGATTACCATGGCAATTACTTAAGCTTTTTTTTTCAGGAAAATATCACAAGTTATTACAGAAAAATAGCATGCGATTATTTGAATTCTAAATGGTAATTTCTGTCTGCAGCCGGTGTCTACAGATGTATGATCTTCAATTGATCCAGTTTGCAGCAACAGGAAATGTAAATTATTATTTGGATTGTAATTAATACATTTTTCATTAGAGCAAATTAAATCAGAAATTTCTAAGTGGAAATTACCAACTTTAGAAGCCTTTTAAAATATCAAATACACAACAAGTCAACACTTAGAAAATGATCAGAAACAAAAGAGTGATCAAATTAAGATCCTACATCTGTATGTGTGTGCATTTGAATAGGAGGCACTGGCATGTCCATTGTGCTCCATGATGAAGCTGGCACCAGTTAACACTGTTGTGCTCCAGTAAGTAGACCTCCACGTAATATTTGAGAAGTGGGAGATGTTCTGCTACTATTACTGTGACATTCAAGAACTCTTTCCACTGTATGTCTGTCTGTGTGTTTCTGTATGTGTGTGTGTGTGTCTGTCTGTCTCTTTTCGTCTGTCTGTTTATTGGCTATTTACAGCTGCAGGTATGTTATCAAGCAGAGATGGAGAGAGAGAAGGGAGGCTGGTTTGGGGACAATGGTGAAGTTAAACTATAGACGCAGGGTCTTGTTTTGAGCAAGTTTGCAACAGCGTGAAAAATCTGCAGCAACAGGAAATGTGAATTATTATATGGATTATAATTAATGGACATTTTTGTTGGGGGTTGATAATATTATGTTAGGGCCATTAAAGTTTGACATTTCTAAGTGGAGATTACAAACTTTCGAAGCCTCTTTGGAAACTCAACTACACAACAAGTCTGAAAATTCTCAGCAACAAAAGAGTGATCAATTTACGTTCCATACATCTGTAGGTAAAATGTGCATGGTTTAGAAACTGCATACATTAACAGGATCAAGGAAATGCACAGACAAGGGGGGCTGATTTTGGAACACTGTTTTAAGGCTCAGCAAACTAAAAAACAGCGATGTGAATATAAACACACACACACACACACACACTTTTACACTCATCATACAGCATGCTGCTGCTGCTGCTGCTCTGTTGTTAATTTGACTTGTATTATTATCTATTAACAAAATAGCTCCATTCTTGTGTTTTATTTGACTAAACTCCACATTGTTGGGAAGAGCTTGCAAGCAATCATTTCATGGTAAAGTCTACACTGTGCCAAATACATGTTTCTTTATTTGATAACAGCATGTGTTACAGTAACGGTGAAATGCTAACACATAAACTGATGAATGCCTCAATATCGAAACAAACTGAGCGTTAGTGACCTAAATAAGTTGAATGGTCTATTTTGGTGGAAATTATTATTTTTTATTTTATATTAATCTTTCATCCATGCAGATGATCCTTTTGTGGTAGCATGGGCTGATTAGACTGCGGTTTCATTATTATAATGGTGGATGAGATTAGCATGGGAGTGAACAGATCAGTGTGTTTTTATGTTGATGTCCCTCAGACAGAAAGCATTATGTCAATGTATGTACTGGATGTACTCTTGAGTATGTCTGTGTTCTCTCTCTCTCTCTCTCTCTCTCTCTCTCTCTCTCTGTCTCTCTCTCTGTCTCTCTCTTCTTTCTCTCTCTCTCTCTCTCTCTCTCTCTCTCTCTCTCTCTCTCTCTCTCTCTCTGTCTCTCTCTCTCTCTCTCTCTCTCTCTCTCTCTCTCTCTCTCTCTCTTTTTGGTTTTATTGGCATGGGGAACATATGTTATCATTGCCAAAGCAAGTGAAGTAGGTAATAAACAAAGGTGAAATAAACACTAAAAATGTACAGTAAGCATTAACCACACAGCAATTCCAAAAGAATAAAGACATGTCAATCATCATATTATGTATAAATTCAGTGTTGTGACGATGTGCAAATAGTGAAAGTACAACATGGAAAATAAATCAAAATGAATATGGTTGTATTTACAATGGTGTTTGTTCTTCAGTAGTTGCCCTTTTCTTGTGGCAAGCTGTGGTGCACACTGTGGTATTTCACCTCGATATGGTAGTTTCAAATTTGGGTTTCTCTCTCTCTCCCTCTCTCTCTTCTCTCTCTTCTTTGTCTCTTTCTATCTCTCTCTTCTCTCTCTTCTTTGTCTCTTTCTATCTCTCGCTCTCTCCCTCTCTCTATTCTTTGTCTCTTTCTATCTCTCTCTCTCTCTCTCTCTCCCTCTCTGTCTTCTTTGTCTTTGTCTTTGTCTCTTTCTATCTCTCTCTCTCTCTCTCTCTCTCTCTCTCTCTCTCTCTCTCTCTCTCTCTCTATCTATCCTACTTTGACCTCTTGATGAAGTTCATTAATATTCCTTATGGCAATCCATTCCATTTTAGTGATTATATCATCCCCTTTAGAGGATCTAACCCTGCAGGTTAGCACACCACCAAGAGCTTTCCTACACAGAACGGCATAAAACTGCTTTCCTACACAACCGTACAGTCACTCCAATTCTACTACTCTATTACTCCAATCATCAAAGTACCCTCAAGCCTGCAGAAATACTCCTCATTTCAGAAAATGCCTAGGATTTCATATAGGGCAGAATAACAGTAGATTATGGATTATATTAATCCAGGATCCCCGAGACAGGCGTATCTATTGGGTAAGACATGAGTAGATTTAATCAAGTTAACGAACAGGGTCTTGGACCTGTTCCCTAACACACAAAACAACAAGTTTAGGATTGTTGCTAATGCCACTTTTTCTGTTGTTTTTGATGGCTCACATGTAATATCAAGCTATAGCCTGAGAAAACTTTTGGCTCAGTCCAGTCATAACTAACGCATATTCGAAATACAGTACCAGTCAAATGTTGGACACACCTACTCATTCAAGGGTCTTCCTTTCCTGTAACGGTCCTCGTGAGAGCCAGTTTCATCATAGCTCTTGATGGTTTTTGCGACTGCACTTGAAGAAACTTTCAAAGTTCTTGCAATGTTCTGTATTGACTGACCTTTAAGTATTAAAGTAGTGATGGACTGTCTTTTCTCTTTGCTTATTCGAGCTGTTCTTGCCATAACATGGACTTGGTCTTTTACCAAATAGGGCTATCTTCTGTATACCACCCCTACCTCATCACAACACAACTGATTGGCTCAAACACATTAAAAATCTCTTATGGATTGCGGAGACGCTAGCCTCTCAACTGGCCAATTGCTGGGGGAAATGCAGAGCGCCATATTCATATAAAATGCTATAAAATTCAAACTTTCATTAAATGTAAGATACCCAATTAAAGCTACACTCGTTGTGAATCCAGCCAACATGTCAGATTTAAAAAATGCTTTTCGGCGAAAGCATAAGAAGCTATTATCGGATAGCCTGCACCATCTGCACCAGCAGTAAACAAAGGAGCTAGCATTGCAGGCGCTACACAAAACGCTGAAATAAAATATAAAACATGCATTACCTTTGACAAGCTTCTTTTGTTGGCACTCCACTATGTCCCATAAACATCACACTTGGTCCTTTTGTTCGATTAATTCCGTCCATATATAACGAAAATGTCTATAAAGCGCGTTTGATCCAGAAAGAAACAGCTTACAAAAATGCAACGTCACTACAAAATATTTCAAAAGTTGCCAAAATATTTCAAACTACTTTTGTAATACAACGTTAGGTATTTTTAAACGTTAAATAATCGATCAAATTGTAGACGGGGCAATCTGTACTCAATACAGGAAAGAAAAAAAAACAGCACTGCTTTTCACGTCTTGCGCAACTCACAAAAGGGTCCCCAGTTCCGAGTTGGCCTACTTCTTCATAGCACAAAGGAATAACCTCAACCATATTCCAAAGACTGGCGACATCCAGTGGAATCGGTAGGAACTGAATATCCAATGGCAAAGACAATTTAGGGGACAGAGAGGGGATTTTTTATTTTATTCTGAACAGATAGTCCTCAGGGTTTTGCCTGCTACATGAGTTATGTTATACTCACAGACATGATTCAAACAGATTTAGAAAGAGTGTTTTCTATCCAAATATATGAATGATATGCATATCTTATATTCTTGGCATGAGTAGCAGGAAGTTGAAATTGGGCACGCTATTTATCCAAAAGTGAAAATTCTGCCCCCTAGCTTTAAGAGGTTTTAATTAAGAAGGAAAGAAATTCTCCACAAATTCACTTTTAACAAGGCACACCTGTTAAAATTGAAATGAATTCCAAGTGACCACATCATGAAGCTGGTTGAGAGAATGCCAAGATTGTGCAAAGCTGTCATCAAAGCAAAGGGTGTCTACTTTGAAGCATCTTAGATATATATATTTTTGATTTGTTTAACACTTTTCTGTTTACTACATGATTACATATGTATTATTTCTACAATGTAGAAAATAGTAAAAATAAAGATAAACCCTAGAATGAGTAGGTGTGTCCAAACTTTTGACTGGTACTGTACACTGAAGTACAAAATTAACGCAAGATGTTATTGAGTGTTGGTCCCATGTTTCATGAGCTGAAATAATTCATCCTAGAAATGTTCCATACGCACAAAAATCTTATTTCTTTCAAATTTTGTGAACGAATTTGTTTACATCCCTGTTAATGAGCATTTTATACAAGATAATCCATCCGTCAAGATAATCCATCCACCTGACCGGTGTGGCATATCAAGAAGCTGATTAAACAGCATGATCATTACACAGGTGCACCTTGTGCTGGGGACAATAAAAGGCCAATCTAGAATGTGCCACTTTGTCACGCAACACAACGCCAAAGATAACTCAAATTCTGAGGGAATGTGCAATTGGCATGTTGGCTGCATGAATGTCCACCTGAGTTGTTTCCAGAGAATTGAATGTTAATTCATGTACCATAAGCCGCCTCCAACGTTGTTTTAGAGATTTTGTTAGTATGTCCAACCATCCTCACAGCCGCCGACCACATGTAACTACGCCAGACCAGGTCCTCCACATCCAGCTTCTTCACCTTCGGGATCATCTGAGGGGGGAGGGGGGGATGCTGAGGAGTATTTTTGTCTGTAAAAAAGTGATTTTGTGGGGAAAAAACTCCTTCTGATTGGCTGGGCCTGGCTCTACAGTGGGTGGACCTGGTTCATGTCAGTGTCCTATGCCCCTGCTCATTCATGTGAAATCCATAGATTAGGGACTAATTCATATATTTAATTTGACTGATTTCTT